>NC_090274.1:63504500-63552000 GCF_040414725.1 Anabrus simplex | reverse complement strand
ACCTTCAGCATTCTTCTGTAACACCACATTTCAAAGACTTCTATTCTTTTTCTTTCTGAGCTAGTTTCATGTTTCACTTCCATACAATGTCACGCTCCAGACAAAAGTCTTCAAAAATATCTTTCTGATACCTATATCAATGTTTGAGGTGAACAAATTCCCTTTCTTAAGATAGGCCTGCCTTGCTTGTGCCAGTCTGCGTTTCATATCCTCCTTACTTCTGCCATCATTAGTTATCTTGCTTCCAACGTAACAACAGTCATCTACTTCCTTTAAGACTTCATTTCCTAATCTAATATTTCACCTGAAGTTGTTCGGCCGCACTGCATTACTTTTGTTTTGGAAATTTATTTTCATCTTCTATTCCTTACCCAAGACTCTGTCCATATCACTCAGCAATTTCTCCACATATTTTGCAGAGTCAGATAAAATAATAATATCAACAGCAAATCTCAGGGTTTTGATTTCTTCTCCTTGAACTTTGATACCCTTTCCAAATTCCTCTTTAATTTTCATTAATGCCTGTTCCATGTAAACATTGAACAGGAGAGGGAACAAACTGCAACCTGGCCTCACTCCTTTCAGGATTTCAAAGCCCTCGTTTCTTATCACTGCAGACTGACTTTTGTATAGATTGCTGATAATTCTCCTTTCTGAGTATCTAATCCCGATCACCTTCAGAATCTCAAACAGCTTGGTCCAATCAACATGATCGATTTCCTTTTCTGGATCTACGAACGCTATGTATGTGGGCTTTTCTTGCTTAATTCGGTTCTCTATGATCAAACGTAAAGTCTGGATAGCTTCGCGTATTCCCACATTTCTTCTGAAGCCAAATTGATCTTCTCCCAACTCAGTTTCAACTTGTCTTTCCGTTCTTCTGTAAATAATACGTGTTAAAATTTTGCAAGCGTGAGATTCTAAACTATTGGTGCGGTAGTTTTCACACACATCACCACCGGCTTTCTTGGGAATAGGTATAACAACATTCTGCCGAAAATCGGATGGCACTTCTCCTGTTTCAAACATCTTACACACTAAACGGAACAACCTCTCCACGCTGGTTTCTCCTAAGGCAGTCCATAATTCTGAGGGTATGTCATCAATTCTCGGTGCCTTGTTCCTACTTCTATTCCTTCTATTCCTTACCCAAGACTCTATCCATACCACTCAGCAATTTCTCCATATATTTTGCAGAGTCAGATAAAATAATATCATCAGCAAATCTCAGGGTTTTGATTTCTTCTCCTTGAACTTTGATACCCTTTCCAAATTCCTCTTTAATTTTCTTTAATGCAGGAGAGGGGACAAACTGCAACCTGGCCTCACTCCTTTCTGTAGAATTATGACCTCAAAATTGGGTCTCGAATGCCAACAGCATCAACTGCCTCTTCTTGTTCCAGAACACTATCATTTACTTCTTCACTTGCTACAAGTGTTGGATATGTTCCTGCCAACTTTCTGACTTGTCCTCCTTCCCTAAAAGTGGTTTTCCATCTGAGATTTTAATATTCGTACACCTGCCTTTCCTTTCTTCAAAGGCATCCTCGTGATTTTCCTGTACGCATCATTTACATTTCCTAGGGCCATACAACCTGCAACATACTTGCACTTCTCTTTCAGCCATTCTTCCTTACCTGTTCTGCAGTTTCTATCTACTTCATTCTTTATTGGCCTGTATTATTTTCTGCCCTTCTCATTTTTTGCACTCTATACTTTTGTCGCTCGTCGATCAGATCTAGTATCTCTTGAATTATCAATTGTTCCTTTAGGTGATCTTTCCTTTCTTCCTAACTTTTCTTAAGCAGCCTTACTGATCTCATTCTTCATGACTGTCCATTCTTCCTCTACTGTGTTTCCTTCAGCCTTTTCATTTAGTCCTTGTGTTACATGTTCCATGAAACAATCCCTCACACTATTTTCTTTCAACTTGTCTAGATCCCATCTCCTTGGATTCCTTTCTTCCTCCAATTTCTTCAACTTCAGATGGCATTTCATGACCAGCAAGTTGTGGTCAGAGTCCACGTCTGCTCCTGAGATAGTCTTACAATACAACACCTGGTTTCTAAATCTCTGTCTAATCATAATGAATTTCATTTGATACCTTCCAGTGTCTCCAGGTCTCGTCCATGTATACAGTCGTCGTTTGTGGTGTTGAACCAAGTCTTAGCCAGGACTAAATTGTGCAGTATTCAACCAGCCGGATTCCTCTTTCATTCCTTTGTCCCAATTCGAATTCTCCTACTGTATTACCTTCTCTTCCTTGGCCTACCACTGCATTCCAGTCTCCCATGACAATTAGATTTTCTTCACCTTTCACATACTGTATTAAATCTTCTATCTCTTCATGTATTCCTTTGATGCTCTTCATCATCCACTGAACTAGTAGCCATATAGACCTGCACTATTGTGTTGGACATTGGATTGGTGTCTGTCTTGACCACAATAATCCTTTCACTATGCTGGTCATAGTAGCTTACCCGCTGCCCTATTTTCTTATTCATTATTAAACCTACTCCTGCATTTCCCTCGTTTGATTTTGTGTTGATAATTCTGTAGTCGCCTGACCAGAAATTCTGCTCTTCCTGCCAACGTACTTCACTTATACCAACTACATCTAACTTTATTCTATCCACCTCCCTTTTCAGATTCTATAACCTACCACAATTATTCAAATTTCTAACATTCCACGCTCCGACTCGCTGAATATCAGTATCCATCTTCCTGATGATTGCCCCCTCTCGTGTAGTCCCCACCCGGAGATCCGAATGGGGGGGGGGGGCTATTTTACCTCCGGAATATTTTACCCGGGAGGAAGCCATCATCAGTACATAATTCATACAGATAGAGCTGCATGTCCTTGGGAGTTAGTTACGGCTGTAGTTTCACGTTGCTTTCAGCCGTACAGCAGTATCGACACAGCTAAGCCATGTTAAGTATTATTACAAGACCATATCAGTCAATCATCTAGACCGCCGCCCTTGCAACTTCCGAGAGGCTGGTACCCCCCTTTTGATGAACCATTCGTTAGTATGGTCTCTCAACAGATACCCATCCGATATGGTTGCACCTACGGCTCGGCTACCTGCTTCATTGGGCCTGGTCACATGGTTTGCAGGGGAGAGTATTGTGTTAAGTAATCACCAATTGTGAATTTAGCTGAAATATATCACAATATTAATGGATTTGCCAGCAAGACATTTCTAGAAACGATTCAGTGATATTAGTAATTTTGTATTTACTTATTTGTTTGTAATTTTCATAAAACTAACTTTTTACCTTTCCTTTGATGGAGATTTTCTCAACGCTGAAATAGACTCGGTCACTCTTCCCATAAGTCATCGAACATATTGTCAGATCTACGAGCAATGTATTCCTTTACCATTGTGTCCATACACAGTAAATCCTGTCTAAACCGGAATTACTAGGGACCAGAAAAATATTACCAATATTGTAAGCTTACTGTGTTCTTATTTCAATTCATGTATCAAAAATAGCATTTGGAATCTTTCTCCACCTTCTTCCTTTCTCTTAAGTGTATCATAAACCTATGTTTTTCCACTTTGTAATAACGTTTGGAAGCGATTTCACTGCCATTTCTTATTTTTATTTTCTTCTCTGAACTAAACTTTTTCATCAAGGGATAGAGCTTCTGTTGCTTCCTTGCCATCTTCACTAAAACGTGAAGGATAACAAGTAAAGCTCAATAACACCCGTAGGGATTATCTCTGTGCATCATTGGTGGACCGCCAGATTCCGTGGTTCAAACCCGGCTGAGGTAATCGGATTTTTGAAATGTGGAATAAAGTCTATTCTACACTCGATGTTGAACGACGTCTGAAAATAATACATATCTAGTGACGCACTTGGTGTTTACCCGACAAATTTTATTGACACTCAGACTTGATCACCTGCCATTGGTGGAGTGAAGAAAAGCATTGAAAATGACACACTGGCAATCTACATGCCATGAAATCAAATGCTTGCGCATGGCATCTGAGGTAGTAAATTATTATTATTATTATTATTATTATTATTATTATTATTATTATTATTATTATTATTATTATTATTATTATTGTGGGAGGGCAAGGTTCAAATTCCGTCTGGATCGAACCTTGCGGGACTCATCCTACAGTAAATAACTTCTTGGACTGATGCCTGCAGCGTAGGCAACATAATGTACACATGTGTGCGTACTACAGTCAATATGTTTGCGGACTGGCGCTTAAAGTTCAAGGATCACATAGTCTTTCGACCTGTCTTTTCGCGTCTTTTTCCTCATTGTGAGGATCCTCGCGGTTTCGACTTGATCATTTCAAACGTTCTGCTAGTGGATTTGCCTAATCTTTGGCAGAATTTGAAATTAACCCGTTGCTCTAAGTACGGTATCCTCGAGTTCCATCGTTGACATTCAACTACCATTCGCAAAACAAAGCGTAGTTTTGCTTGTACTGTAAGCACGCAACTACCTCTTGCTGGAACTAGCGAAGAACTGTCACGGTAACTCCTGTGGTGCAAACTCTCCGCTATAGTGCACAACAGCGACACTAGACAATCAGTCCACGAACTTAATGACTCTACTACATATATACATTGATTGATATAGGCTAAAGGATAATATAGAAAATATATACTGATGAAAAATCTTAATAATAATAACAACAACAGGAAAATATACAAATAGTTAATATTTTGGAATCAGTGACACTGTAGAAGGAAATCGGGGAACATACCTGAACAATTTTTCCGTCATTCGTTTTTTCAGTATCACTTAGAATATTACAGCCTATTTACTACAATATCTTTCACCATTTACAATCTCTGCAGGACCCTAAGTATTTTCCTGTGTTGCTTGGTCATACTCTGGGTTTTAATAGCCAAGAGCAGTTGCAGGAAGTCCAAAGGGTGAACAATATTCTCCGATTCATTTTTCAAAAGAGGAGCAACGTCTTATTTGAAAATAATGATCCATTTCGCATTTATGTCACATTCTAGTTGAAAGTTCGCATTCTGAGTAAATTTTCCATTTTGTCGCATTCTAAATCCACATTTAAACGAGGTTTAGCGTTCATGAAAATATTAAAATACAAAAGTAGCCTACATGTCGTTCTTGCATTTCATGTAATATGTCTATCCGAAACATCACTACACTGTATTATTCGCCCTACCCACATATACCATTACGTGCCCCAGTGGTTCTTCATGTTAATGTCAGAGGATGAAGTTCATAACAGACTGAAAAATTGAGGACTTTATTCTCTAGGGACGATAGAAGTTGTTCGTTAATTTTCTATCTTTGACAGACTCGCTTGAAAGTTGCATTATGAAGTTCGCACGAGCGCTTTGGTATTTACTGTAGATACGTCGCTTGAAGGTAAATAATTTCAGGCCGGCAGAGTTAGTTAGCTGTTCTGTTTGATCTCTCACCCAAGAGACTGATAGCGGTTCAATAGCCAACAATATATCGGTAGAAAATTAGAATTCTCTTTTGCCGTCTCTTTGGCCGTCTCACTTTGAAACTGAGCCCAAACTAATTGTATACTCTTTAAAATACTGTGTCCACTACGAGACTTGATACTATGACCAAAGGGATACATGCAGACACACTGAAGAGATAACACAAGGAATAACGTATTGCCATGGGTTGAAAGTTATAGGCAATGTATAGAGAGATGAACTCATCCACACGCATAGCATTCTACCTTGATATAGACAGCAGAGAGAACTACTTCACGATGGCCACCAACCTTCTGTACATGAGTCGTCATGATAACGAAAAGTGTAACGTATTCGAAAATTCGACTATCTGTACGTGACGTACAATTACGAGAAAAACATCTCAGGCATACATCTGGTTGGGACGTTAAGTCTGTTCGCGTTCTAATCTATGTATCAGAAATATTCAGCCTGGGTGGCTACAGCCAGCTCTACAGCAGTGAGAATACAGGTGCCTATGCACTCTAATGGCTAGGAGTTAAGCCGGCAACTTGTACGTCCACGACGTTAAGTGGGTATGCATACCGTTCAGGCGTTCTGAATGTTGATATGAATGAGAGTTCTCCAGTTCGCCTTCTCCAGTGACAATCTTCTTCTCCCCTCTGCATACTTTTAGTAACATATTTGACAAGTGACTTGCTTCCCTCGAAAAGATGAGTCTCTTCAAACTCTCCCCCTACAAAGTCGAGTGTCTAGCTCCTTATCCCCACAGTAAATTTCATTAAGATAGGCTATTTCACACACACTTTTCAGTTTACACCGAGTGTACTAGTAACATTGTTCATTGGTTCATACAATTTTCCCCGAAATATTACAATACAACCACCAACCACCCCCTTCATCTGCATTCACTCACAAATTAGAATCCAAGCTTATTGAGGGAGTTCCCTGCATATCCTTGTCCGCTACATTGGGTGGAAGAGAAGCTGCATATACAAAAAAGGTACACGCCCTCTCTAACTCCTACCATATATGCAAATGTTTTTTGCATCATGCACTGAGAGCAGAGACCCAGTCGAGTTCTGGAGCAGGAGGATCACACTTACAAATATGCTTCAGAATTATATTTTTTTAATTCCTAAAATTGATTTTAATGTGCCAATATTAAATTGTTTAGAGAGCAGGTAATCAAAGAAGATCTTCCGCAGAGTACAT
Source organism: Anabrus simplex (assembly GCF_040414725.1). NCBI lineage: Eukaryota > Metazoa > Arthropoda > Insecta > Orthoptera > Tettigoniidae > Anabrus > Anabrus simplex. The sequence continues at coordinate 63,545,346 of NC_090274.1, read as the reverse complement.
TTAAATTTTAATTTGTACAGTCCCAACAATGATAATCATGATCCATGAGGCAGAGTTTCTTTTATCTTTGATGTATTGATGTACTTATCAGATACTTGTTGGAAATCGAGGGAATAATCCGCTTGCATATTTGAACCAGTTATTTCAGAAAAATGTAAGTCCTTTTCTTAGCCATTTTCAGTAAACGGTGACGTTACCTTCTATGCATGTATATTCATCATTTTCAACATAAGAGCATAAATCATATTAAATGAGTTTTCTTTCGAAACAACAGTCAGATATGAGCGAGATTAAAAGCAGTCCAAAGAGATTGATAAGGGAAAAAGTTCACTATATGCTTTGCTTTCGTGACTTGCGACAAAAGTATAAAATTAATAACTGGGAATTTATTGGTCTGTTTTTCGTTGAGCGCGGAGCAATCACAAAATTCTCTTTGCATATTTTCAAAAGGTTCAACTCCCTACTACTGTTCTACCAGAAATGTCAAGGGAAATTTTGAGAGATACACTCAAAATTGTGAAAAATAATTTGTATAATTTGAAAGTAATTTGAATACATAGAATCCATCGGGACGTAACAGCCTGAGAATAATGAATATTGCAATATTTTAAGAATTCCAATGAAAATTAATGAAATGTCTTTTCATTTCTTATTGTTCTTATGGATTAGTAAGTAGGCTGAACCTTCGTTGGTTTCCAAGAATTAGGGCAGATAACCTCAGTGGATATTCTCTCTTTTGAGAGTTGTGGAAACCACGGAATATGGATTTTTTATGGAAGTACCAGATAAGTCATTGTTTCTGAACTTAACACTCCATAAATGGGGGAAGTAAAATACTACTTGAAGTACTGATCCCAGACATGTTCTGATATAATAAACGTAACAGGAAAACTAAAATCTCTTGAGCAACAGGAATAGGAGTTCCAATTGAATTCCAATTCAAAATCAGCCAATGGGTGCATTTAAGCCATGTCATAAGCAATGACTCTGTAATTATTATTGATTGCATACAGCAGGAATGGAAAACCAACATTTTACGATTAGCATGTCAAGTAAGGACCATTTTTTTACTTTATACTGCGTAGTGCGCCATCGGTTATATTTATTTAAATTCAACATGAAACCGCTCATTTCCCTTCGTTTAGGTTTAAGATTGCATTACATATAAATCCATTCTAGTGAATGCTTCTTAATTTTATTCTGCAAACAGCACTGAAAATTAGCAAATTTTTGCTTTAACCTAATAAAATTTGTGAAAAATATGGCCATAGAATTAATTATAACATATTTCCTTATGAATTTTAATAAAGGGTAATGTTAAAAAAGGCTACATTGGTAGATTTTTGAACTATTTATTTCATGTTAAAATATTAAAATTTGTTAGTATGATGTATGGCTTGCCTCCGAAATCGTTTAAGCGTGTCACCGAGTGGCACGCGTGTCATAGGTTCGCTATTGCTGGACTACAGTGTCACTGTTCCGTAAAACTATGTTGATCAATTAATTTTACCTACCTGAAAGGCATCTCCCAAAAAATATATATTGCTGACATTCTCAAGCTAATAGAGTATGTTCCTCAAGACGAAGGAACGGCAACACTATATGAAGAAATTTTACACAACTGGCCGGTGTCTGAGTATACCTAGCAGAGACATGATTTTGCCAAAGTCATTCATAAGCGGATATGTGTCTTTTCACTAGAAGGAAGAATGTTCAGGCAGTCATACGTTAGCTAATTTGGCTCTTAGGATGTGTCATCCAACCGAATCTTCTGAAAAGTAGCAAGGATACCATAAGTTAACTTCTCGGGGTTCTAACGGGCCTGGCCCCAATGTTTATGCAAATAGCATAGCGGAACTGTTGTCCGGGTTAGGATATTTTTTATTCGTTTCAGTAAATTTGTATCCTATTCTATAAATACATGGACTACCAGAGGCTCTAATTGTCATACACGCTACAAATACCGTCCTCATCCAGTTTACGAGAACCAGAAGTTTACTGGGACGGAAAAATACGGACTGACAGAATGAGTCACAATCAACCTGATGTACTGACAGGCAAGGCGTCAACGGTCACAGAACTGACGGATTTTGCAATCCTAGGACAATCAGGGAAAAGATTCAGAAGTACCTGTGTCTAGCGAATGAAATGCGAATGATCTGGCAATTAGGACATAGTCGATGCTATTGTTGTTGTTCTGATAGGGATGGGACCAACAGGACAAAATTCCAGATACTTCACTTGCTAAATTTGGTTTGTATCAAGTGTCATGCAACCCGTTTTGCCATAATGTAGGAAGAGTAGCATAAATTCAGGGAGTTCTGTAGGCTGTACCCCTAATATATATGCAAATCTCATAGCATAACGGTTGTACAGTGCAGGGCATACTTGTTACTAGCTTAAGTAAGTTTGCACTCTAATCTATCAGCACCTAATAATCCGGACTCTAGTTATGAGGGAGGAGCTGAATACCGATTTGAAGGATCTATAACCGTATAATATCAGAAGATGAATCCTGGATACTGATATAGCGTAGAGTTACTGAACACCAGGGAAACCCGAGAAAAAATGGTAGTTTTTATGGCTTCTACTTGGACTTGTATGGCCACCATGAATCGTTCTGTTTCAACGAATACGTTTCCCCACTTGCAACAATTTACAAGATGCAGCAAAGTCAAAAGAGAGAAAGATTATCCACAACATACTTGTCCCAAACTACAAAACCAGGATCTATATAAGAAAATCCAAACAAGGGATCTAAGGTAGAGAAGATCACGGACACAATGAACAAACACAGCGCTCGCCTCTACGGTCTCCTACGACGGATCGTCGACTCTCGCTGGAAGAAGCGCATTTTAAACCATTTTGATTCAAAACCGACTGTCACGTTAACGTCAAGAAAGATGTTGAAGAAAGGGGCTTAAGATCGTATGACGCGCATAAACGAGACCTTCTCAGAACCGCCGTGCTCAACACAACGATCTAACGAAAACCTACTCGATCAATCGAAAATCGAATACACGCCAGAATGTATAATAGATATACCTCGGATTTGTAGGTGGTAATAGGTTAGAATGCAAAGTAATTTGGTTGTAGGAAGTGACATGCAACCCGTTGTACCATAATGTAGGAAGAGTAGCATAAATTCACGGAGATCTATAGGCTGTACCCCTAATATCTACGCAAATCTCATAGCATAACCGTTGTACCGTGTAGGGTATACTTGTTACTGGCTTAAGTAAGTTAGCATTCTAACCTGTTACCACATAATAATCCGGACTTTAATAATAAATCTTCGTGGTCCCTAGTTGGCCTATTAGTGTTTGGCAAATCTGCCCGTCCATTCTGCTGGACTGATTTGCTTCATTTTTCGTTCGTTCCCTCCGGAATTACCTGCCGGTGATTCAAGAGAGATTGATAGGTCTCTAAATTCAGCCCACTTTGGGTAATCATAACGTCAAATCATTAAATGAACACTCCAATAATTGCAGGCGAAGGGTTATTCTAACCCGCAATACAATCTCTACTTAGCACGTTGCTAAGCGAATAACACTTTCATTAATATTCTGATACATACGATTTTTCATCCTCAGTGATGTCATTACATGCAGCCATGTTTGATTACTATCTGTCAAGTCAGAGAGTATACATTGCCTCTGATCACGGAAGAATACTATTCACGCTAGATACTCTTTGATTCTCTAACCTTTTCCAGCTTCCAAATATATCTAACAGTTGGCAGAGTGTTCCTAATAACTTAAATACTGCTAAGAGAAAAAAGTCTACGTACAAACAGACCCCATCATGACCTTAGACATTATCTGGGAACACCTATCGAAGGATAATCTAGCGACACTAGAAAGAGTGAAGGCCATGTATATTATAAAAGTTATTGTGTGGCAAAAAACCGCTCCTTCGAGGCTAACCTATGAACCCACAAGACAGCCATTCTATACAGAACTGCGATTAAAAACACCATTGCCTTCTACGACACAATACCAAGCTATACATCGAGAGCTGCAGGATAAAAAAAGCGATTATATGGATGGATTTTTACGAAACAGACGGTATGATGATGTCAGAATGGATGAATTATGACTAGAACTGAGGCATACCGTGACGCGCTTCTTGTTAAATGTTTATTAAAATCCATTGAAAGAGGCAGGCAAAATAATGATAACTACGACAGGCATATCCAGACGAGTTATCTGACCTGTTTATAACAAATGCTGAGGAGCACGTGTCTTCTAGTAAATAATAATAATAATAATAATAATAATAATAATAATAATAATAATAATAATAATAATAATAATAATAATAATAATAAAGATGAGGAGGAGTAGGAGAACAATTTAAAGATAATAAAATTAAGAACAATGACATATATTGATTTTTCAGAAGAAGAAAAACAAATTACAGAAATCTAAACGGAAGGTTGCTTATAGATGAAAACCTCCAGACAGGCAGGTTCGGTGAGCGTGTGAGACAACCAACATCTGTCAGCCTATTAAACTTGTTAATTTCCCGATAGTTAGACGGTTCACTGTCCGATTATACATATTTAGAAATAGTTTTAGGTGATAGCTTCCCTTGAAGTGACTTTGTCTAAAAGACAAATACAAGTGTGCATAAAACCGACCGATTTCGGGACCCGGATCGAGCATTTAAACTGTAAGTTACATTATGCCAGGAATTTCCTTCATTTCTAGAAAACTGAAAAGAATATTGAGTGTAGAGTTGTTTCTCATAAAACATCCTTTTTCGAAAATGGCGGGTAATTTCGTCAGGGCTGAGGTTGAGGCGCTGGCCTTCTGCCCCCAACTTGGCAGCTTCGCACATGGCTCAGTCCGGTGGTATTTGAAGGTGCTCAAATACGTCAGCCTCGTGTCGGTAGATTTACTGGCATGTAAAAGAACTACTCCGGGACTAAATTCCGGCACCTCAGGGTCTCCGAAAACTGTTAAAAGTAGTTAGTAGGACGTAAAGCAAATAGCATTATTATTATTAAATTCGTCAGGGAATAAAAAATCAGTGAAATGTTAATGAGTTTTCAGAAAATAATAATACTAATAATAATAAAGGGCTCGGAGAATGAAGATTTATTAATTACTTAAAAGACATAAAAAGACCTGAAATCTCCAAAAAGAACCTAAAACTGGCAAAAAATTACGTAAAAATATGACTCAATTTCATTTATAATATTATATATAATGATATATTTAATGAAGTAATATGATGTTTAAAAATGCAAAATTCTGGCGGTATGTAACATACAGTGCCAAAAGATATGAGTGGCATATATTTTTAGATTAACATAACATAATAAGAATCCCGTGTTTGTGAACAAAGTACTTGCTGAATTTAGAATGGAACTTTTCTTCACGATGAATTAATTTAACGAATCGTCAATGGACATCCTGGAGAAAGAAATTTAAATTAGTATACCTGGAATCGTATTTATCTTAACTACACTAGGGTTACATAAACTGGAATTCAGAAACCTTACCTCAGTTGGCTTTGCAATATATCGCAACAGTCGTCCACAGGTACTTAGCTGTAAAGGAGGGCCTCTCAGGGTGCATGCACCAGTGCACTTCACGGCGCATGGTGCAGTATACGACCTCACTGGGTTGACCAGAGTGCAAACTCCCACTCTTCTTTCCCTACATCTGTCTCACCCGTTCGCCATGTCTCCGCCTTCTTCACCTTCCCCGCTCTTCCCCACCACTACCCCTCATTGCGAAATGTGTATGTGCGGTGAGCGGAGACACTCAGTTGTATGGAACAACGTTACCGGGGTTAAAAGTATTTTCCTTCAATTTGGTTTGAGCAGACAATTTATCTTCCCTAGATCTTCTTTTTCTTTGTAATTACACCAGAAATGTCTGGAACAAGGGATCGTCTGACAGCAATTCTGAGAGCGTTCATTAAATTACAATCAGAAATGCTCGCAAACAATCTAGTTTTAGTACAAGTTAAAACATAAAAAATAATTTTCACATATGCATGTGAAACCTAACATAGAAATAATCTTAGCTGCTTCCCGATGCAGCTTAGGAAAATCTTCCTTCGATAAATTCTCGTAGAATTCGAGCAAAGCCTTTGTATTGAAAAGTAGATCTGTTTGATGATCACCTAATTATTGTCCCAGGGCATTTGGCTTTGTCGTCACGACGGGGAATAAATACGTAGGTTCCCAGTTCGAGTGAAATAGACCTTCGGAAGTCTGCGCTTTCTTCGAAACAGGTTGCTCCATTACTATGTTGTTCTCCTGCGCGTATCTATTTCACTGATAAATAAGCCGTCTATCACCGAACGCTACACTACACCATCCAAATCAAGCCGAGTTGAGCCGAGTAGGACCGATGCACAGTGCATGCACACACTACGCCTCGGTTTGCACGCGTGAGATTTTGAGCGTTTGAGAGGCCCTGGTGTAAAGGATCGTCGGTTTTCAGACAGCACTTTGCGAAACATCGAGAAACTTCTCTTAACGTCAACGGATGTAAGGGTCCATACTTGAAGCAAGTGAGATCTTCCTTCCTCTTCAAAAACTCATATATCAAAATTTTCTCGTTTCAATATTTTAATTTCACATAATTTGATACACCTCTTTTTTTCGAACACTTGTTTCACTTTTCTTTGCATTTCATATTCTCTCGTGCCAGATATGGTTCAAATATGTGCATTTACTAGAGAAAAGGTGTTCAAGAAGTAATGATGATAAGAAAGGAGAACGGGCAGTAAAAGTGTATTCGAAATAGGATGTAGTTGTAAGAAAAAATACGCGAAATTCTAAACAAAGGATAGAAAAAAACAAATAAGCAAAAAACTGCTTAGAAAGGCAAAGAAGGATAAATAAACCCCACCATTCTCTGGCCTGCAATGATCCAGAATGAACAAATATTATGTTGGGCCTCGTCTTAGGAGACTCAAGAAAGAAAGGATTTTTCCTCAATTTCTGAGCCGTAATAATAATAACAATATCAATAACAATAATAATAGAAGGAGTAGAAAAGATGATTGAGAACTATACCATAATTTACCTTGTATAAACGGATCAATTCCTTTTTCAATAAAAAGTGTAATTTATTTTTATCCCCCAAGAATTTTATGGTGGCAGTTTATTGTGCGTGACTCTATAAAACAGCTCGCCTGTGAAATATAGTCGCCCGTGACTTGTTGCATCACACGTCTGGCAGAAGGAGGCGCTGCTTGTTCAGACAAAGAACGGAACTCCGTGTAATCCAGGGGGTTTAGGAACGTCACACACGTGCCACAGATTTGTTAGTGTGTTGAGAAGCACGGACCGTATAGAAACATAGTATTGCTGATGAAATATATAGGTCAGGTGGAAGTAAAACAGATGTCTTTAATATGTAGGAATAAATCAATCAGTATTCATGAGAGAACAGGTAAGATTAGGACACTAAAGATAGAACGTATTTCATTTCATATTGAAGCTTGCTTATTTGAGTTTCTTTAAATGCCACCATCCCGAGTTGGGATTAAACCTGCCAGCGCTAAAGCATGCTGTAACCCATCTTCTCTCCAATAAATTATTTATAAATACATGCGGTTTCCAAGAGGCTCTCCAGAGAGTTTTTCATACCGAACAACACGCAAGCAGTCCCAACACATATACATATTCTTTATACAAAACATGACAAAACATTCACAAACTAATAAAAACTTGCTGTAAGCGCGCAAAAACGGAACTTCTCAATATTACCAATTCATTGAAATAAAACCAGCAACGTAGTAATGCAAAATTACATGTTACGTTGTTATAATTAAATTTATATACTAGACATTTTGTAATTAAATGAAATCACAATATCATGTTCTTATTTTGACATCGTAAAAAGTACAATTTTTATAGTTCTTCGGCTTACAAATGAGGCTATGGAATAGGCAAGTTGGGAGTATTAAAAGACCTGGCGGAAACAGCTGACGGCTTCCTCTACAGTACTTTGTTTCCCCGTTTGCTGTGAGCGATCCCCTCTTAAATACTACCGCTGAGTCAAATTTGACCAGTGCTGCCTCTCTGTGATCGAACTCAGACTCGATTTGAAGACATGTCTTGGCTGTTGTTTCCACAGCACATCGGAAAAGTTGGGCACGCGTGCGCAAAAGATAGAGTTCCTGTTTTCTGGCAAAAAAGCTTATAAATTCTCGCTGAGCTGTAATCTGCACAGCAGCCGGCGTGGAGCGCACGACTTGTTAGTTACCTGGTTGTGAGAGGAGTTGAATGATTTCCTGTTCTTTGCTTGACGTCTATTTCAATGCACTGTATTTGAATGTAGATAATATTTTTAAAGTAATTTATTTTTAAAATAGACAATGTGCTGCAGCACTTCAGCACATAAAGTACGGCCGCCCATGCTCACTCCGATTATTATTATTATTATTATTATTATTATTATTATTATTATTATTATTATTATTATTGGGCTATAACACTCGCCCGGTATTCCCGTATTCTTCTTCGGCGAGCTTCATTCCGATCTTCGGTCCACGTCTTGTCTGTCTGTTTTGTTCGAAAACTCTGTAAGACCTTCAAGTTCCTTCCTTAAAGGGTCACGTTGCAAGATGCCATCACGTAGGATCCCCAGTTCTTGTAAATCCTTTTCCAGCTCGGTAAACCAGACCCCTTTACTGTACTTTTCTTATTCAGAAAGTAGGTAAAGATTAGAGTGGACAATGTTTCTGGTCTCATTCGTGTTAAATGACCATTGTTATTAGCTATAAACATTCATGTATTAATTTCGATAAAATATTTTTGTGTAAAAATTTGAATTCTGGTTATAATGAATGTAGAGTCTGGATTTTTAGGTACTGATAGGTTAAAATGCAAATTTACTTAAGCGAACAACAAGTATATATGGGGTACGGCCTATATAACTCCTTGGATTTATGTTACTCTTGCTACATTATGGTACAACGGGTTGCATGACACTTCTTACAAACGAAATTACTTTGCATTCTAACCTATTGCCACCTAAAAATCCGAGGTCTAATAATGATGTACCTTACTCAGAAACGCCAAGGTCCTTGACGTTGTAATTTTCTTTAGTGATTTATATGAATGTGATGATTTAATGATTTCAAGCGTTTTTAATTTCATGCCTATTTCAATGTTTACAAAATAAATGAATCTTTTTATTTAAAACTTAAAGAATATACATATATATTTAACTCTACATAAAATGACATACTTTGTTTTTTCCTTGCAGGTAAATGTGTAACATGGTTTAGCCTGCCTGCCTATCAAGTTTCAGATTGATACCCTAAGTAGGTCCAGAGTAAAAGGTACCTCTGTCATGGAAAGAGGAAGTCTACAAAATGACGATTGAATTTCATAACACAAAACCTGACACCTCACACTGTGTCTCTCAAATCAAAACAAACTTTCCGCGGTTATCACCATGCTTGACCAATCGGAAATGACGCTTCATTCTTCAATACTCCTAAGTGTGATACCGTCAACTGCCTGACGAAACCGACGTAATGAGTTCAACGAAGATGGGAGAAAGCAATACATAAAAAGAGGGTGTGGCAATGACACGCATTTGTTCAATTAGCTACTAAATTCAACTACGTCCTTTTGGGATTAGATTGCCTACATAATAAGGTAGCAATTTCAGGAAAATAATAAAAGAGCTTTGAAGAATTTCGTGCAAGTGTCCCCTTAATCATTGTGTAGTTTTGAAAACAGTAATAAGATTTTGGCTAATTGTTATAGTTTGGAGTGAATGTGATGCCCAGTAACCTTAACATTATGTCTTATACAGAAAGATAAAAGCAAGAATAGGAATGTATAATAAGGTAAACACAATGGCAGGTCAATGAGACAATAGAGGGCGATAGAGAAAGAGAAAACAAATACAAAGATTGAAACACAACATGACAAGGACAGTCTCCACTTCCTCATAACTGCAGTCTTCATATTCATAGGCTTTCTCTTTATCTGTGCTTGTTCTTCTATGTAGACCTTCCATAAATTATGTTTTCCCATTTATTTTCTTGTCAGACTCGTTGGCTGAATGGTCAGCGTACTGGCCTTCGGTTCAGAGGGTCCCGGGTTCGATTCTCGGCCGGGTCGGGGATTTTAACCTTCATTGGTTAATTCCAATGGTGCGGGGCTGGGTGTTTGTGCTGTCCCCAACGTCCCTGCAACTCGCACACCACACATAACACTATCCTCCACCACAATAACAAGCAGATACCTATACATGGCACGTGCCGACCACCCTGATCGAAGGGTCTGCCTTGCAAGGGCTGCACTCGGCTAGAAATAGCCACACGACATTTGTTACACGACAATGCGCCGTCTGACACAGCAAAAACAATAATAGTTACCTTGAATTCGCTTGGATGCGACATTCTTCTGCACCCGCCGTACTGCCCCGACCTGGCGCCATCTGACTTATCACCTCTTCGCATCAATGGAGCACGCGCTCGCGGAGCAGCACTTCAACAATTTCTAGGAAGTTGGAAAATGGCTCGATTTTCCGCAAAGTACAAGCAGTTTTTCTGGCATGGTATTCATAACTTACCTAAAAGATGGACGATGTGTGTAGAAGCTGATGGCCAATGTTCTGAATGAACAAAAAAATAAATTCCCTCAAAAATTACGTTTTTGCTTTACCACGAAAACCGACAAAAGTGGTATATAATCTATGTAGTTCCCAGTCCAAATCAAGTGATACACATGAACCATTGTTTTTGCATCTTCAGTTTCCAGCTTGAAGTCAATCAATTCATTTCCTTATAGCACAGTAACCATTAATATGATGCCCTAATAATAATTTCATCTTTCTCCTCAAGATTGCTTGCGTTTCCCCAGCAATAACAACTGCGTACAATGAGGAGGTAATAACATTTCACGAACCATAGAACACAAGAGATGTCTTGAGATGATTGGAAAAAACAATTCGTTATGAATATCCCTCTCACGTAGGGTTGGGTTACTCTAGACGGATACAGACGAGCCCAGATCAATACACTAGTTTGAACAGTATCTCCCAAGTCGCCAATAACAAAGGCAGGCTATAAGGTATATGATACAACCATGGCGGATAACATAGTCCAACAGCTTCCAGCTGCAAAATGTTATAGCATTATTTCAATAAACCTTACGTTGTCATGGGAGATATCCAAGTATAGAAACTCAGTGAAGTTTCCTGATCGACGCATAAGAATAAATCTACTGGATGTCCGTGATATGAGAACCTAGTGGTAATCTGATAAAGGGAAGTATTGTTTCGAGAAGAATCATCACTAGAGTCCGGATTATTAGATTTTGATAGGTTAAAATGCAAACTTACTTAAGCCAGTAACAAGTATACCCTACACTGTACAGCGATTATGCTATGAGATTTGCATAGATATTAGGGGTATAGCCTACAGAACTTCTTCAATTTATGCTACTCTTCCTGCATTGTGGTACAACGGGTTGCATCACACTTCCTACAAACCAAATTACTTTGCATACTAACCTATTATCACCTAAAAATCTGAGGTATAATCATCACGTACATGAATAATTTCTCAGCAATATTAGTAAATTGCTTCCATAGATTGAACAAAACCTCATCGATTAATGAACAACCACATCAATTTTTTGATATTAGAAAAAATGTCACTTTAAAAAAATACACACCCACACGATGATGACTGTTGTTTAAAGATGCCTGACATCTAGGTCATCGGCCCCTAATTGTACGAAATGAAACAAAATGTGATGACAATTTAAAATTAAAAATTCATCTTGAGACCAGAATTCAAAACTTGATGATGAGGAATTAATGGTAGAATATGAACATAAAATAATCAGCGGATGAAACTCAAACTATTAAAAGTTAAAGGTAGCTCCAACATCAGTCCAATGACTAGAATTCAAAGAGACAACGATGAACAATGATTATGAATTTACAACAATCAGTGGATCGGAGCAGGAAATAAGAGTGCATATTGGGAGTGAAATGACAGAGGAAAGCACAATTGGAAGGGGAGTAAGTTAAGGCTGTTGTCTTTCCCCAATACTGTCTAATGCATATTTGAATCATATTATTGAGGAATATTCGGGTTGTTGGTAGGAGGATAAAATGCATTGAATTTGCTGATGATATGGTGTTCTTGGTAGAGGGCGAATGAGCTATGCTTGGAATGACAGAAGATTTAAATAAGACTCGTGAAGAATTATGAATGAGAATCAATAAGGAAAAGGCAAAATATATGGTGATAAGTGCAAGAAAAGTAAGGACGACTGTAAATTTAGGACAGAAAAATATAGAACAAGTAAGTGTTTCAGTTATTTGGGAAGCATAATTACGGAGGACACGAGATGAAAACAGCAGGTAAAACCTCGTATAGCAATTGCCAAGGAGGAATTTAGTAAGAAGAGGAGGCTTCTTTTTGGTTGTACGGACAGGGGCCTCAGGTAGAAAATGGCGAATTACTTCATATGGAGCGTGGCATTATATGGAGCTGAGACATGGACACTGAGGAAAGGGGAAGAAAGAAGACTGGAAGCATTTGATACGTGGATTTGGGGGAGGATGGAGGGGATAAAATTGGTAGAGAAAGTGTAAGATGAGGAGGTGCCTCTAGGAGTGGGGGAATTGAATTGAATTTATTGATCATCATTTACATGCCACTGAGACTGAAAAACCACTTTATGTAGCGTCTTCTTATAATACAATGCAGAGAGAGAGAGAGAGAGAGAGAGAGAGAGAGAGAAATATTAAAGGTAATCAGAAAAGGGTAATACAACTAGCTTTGACATTGGATGATAGGAGATTGTTTGCTGATGGATGATACGGAAGGAGTGGTGAATGCAAGCAGAGGACGCAGAAGATACCAGATGGTTGATAGTACAAGGGTGGATGCCAGTTATAAGAAAACCAAGAGGGTAGCAGGTGACAAGATTGCATGGAGAGCTGCCATGTGAAGACCCGACCTACGGCAGGAAATTAATGATAAAGATTAGAATTTGTTTTCTGCTTCTTTGGCGTGTTTCCAAATGCACCCTGTGTAGTCAAACTACTTATTTATTTCACATAATATTCTGTTGTAACTCTCCTTGTTGAGCCAATGATTAGGCATCCCGTTCATCATTAGTGCATGCGGAACACTTGCAAGTAAACATAAGCTGCTAGAGGGCCATTTTGTATATATTTTCTTCTTCCTAGTGTTGCCTGCTAGTGCATGGCCTTCTCTGTGGTTTAACAAACGCCATTTTGTAAGGTCTCTTGTGTTGTTTGACTCTGGAAAGACTACTTCTTAATGTCTGCAGCTATTGCATCATTCCAACGGAGCTGTGGTCATACTCTTGAGTGTTGGCTTTTGAAGTCGAAATGGAGGATGGGTTTGTCAAGTGTACCATACGTGGCAGTAATGCGGGCGCTTGTCTCTCATTTTGTATCGTTACTTAAGGGACGCAAAATTTCAGGTGAAAAAAATGTGACACGACGTTACCTAGCAGCTGTGCAGATTGTGATGTGAAGTATAGATGGATCGCCATGGCTGAGAGACGTATTATCAAAGAGGGGTGTTAGAGTAAAGATGGTAGATGTGAACTTATAGGCTGTGATGTGAAGTTATAGTCGTATTTCAATAGTTCAAATCACCGGACAAGAACATCACTATGAATAATTATAGTTCATGGACATGCGCTCTCTACCCAGCGAATGGACCATGCGGTTAGGGGCGCGCAGGTGTGAGCTTGCATTAAGGAAATTGTGGGTTCGAACCCTACTATCGGCAGTCCTGAAGATGGTTTTCCGTTAATTTCCCATTTTCACACCAGGCAAAAGCTGGCCTTAAATAAGGCTTCCGATCCCGTCATCGCCATAAGACCTATCTGTGTCGGTGTGACCTAAAACAAATTGTAAAAAAACTGTGTGTCAGTGCGACATAAAGAAAATTCTAAAAAAACTGTCTGTGTCGGTGCGACGTAAGGCAAATTCTAAAAAAAACTATCTGTGTCGTTGCGACATAAGGCAAGTTCAAAAAAACTATGTGTGTCGGTGCGACATAAAGCAAATTCTAAAAGAACTATCTGTGTCGGTGCGACATAAGGCAAATTCTGAAAGAACTATCTGTGTCGGTGGGACATAAAGCAAATTCTAAAAGAACTATCTGTGTCGGTGCGACATAAAGCAAATTCTAAAAGAACTATCTGTGTCGGTGGGACATAAGGCAAATTCTAAAAGAACTATCTGTGTTGGTGCGACATAAAGCAAATTCTAAAAGAACTACCTGTGTCGGTGCGACGTAAGGCAAATTCTAAAAAAAAACTATCTGTGTCGGTGCGACATAAGGCAAGTTCAAAAAAACTATGTGTGTCGGTGCGACATAAGGCAAATTCTGAAAGAACTATCTGTGTCGGTGGGACATAAGGCAAATTCTAAAAGAACTATCTGTGTCGGTACGACATAAAGCAAATTCTAAAAGAACTATCTGTGTCGGTGGGACATAAGACAAATTCTAAAAGAACTATCTGTGTCGGTGCGACATAAAGCAAATTCTAAAAGAACTATCTGTGTCGGTGCGACATAAGGCAAATTATAAAAGAACTATCTGTGTCGGTGCGACATAAGGCAAATTCTAAAAGAACTATCTGTGTCGGTGCGACGTAAGGCAAATTCTAAAAGAACTATCTGTGTCGGTGCGACATAAGGCAAATTCTAAAAGAACTATCTGTGTCGGTGCGACATAAGGCAAATTCTAATAGAACTATCTGTGTCGGTGCGACATAAAGCAAATTCTAAAAGAACTATCTGTGTCGGTGCGACATAAGGCAAATTCTAAAAGAACTAGCTGTGTCGGTGCGACATAAGGCAAATTTTAGTAGAACTATCTGTGTCGGTGCGACATAAAGCAAATTCTAAAAGAACTATCTGTGTCGGTGCGATATAAGGCAAATTCTAAGAAACCATCTGTGTCGGTGCGACATAAAGCACATTCTAAGAAACTATCTGTGTCGGTGCGACATAAAGCACATTCTAAAAAAGAACTCTGCCCTTTATGGAACTGTTGTTAATTCTGTCCAGTCAGGAGACACCACACATCCAAAGGAACAGTTTCATATCTGTGACCTCCAAATTTTGACACTGTGTCTTCACCGTTGGCCATGTCTCCGCTCCATAATTCATTGCAGGTCTTCCTGCGCCTTTATAAGCTTTAGTTTCCACACTTATTTATCCTGTCACAGAGGACTAAAGACAGCTTCTTCCAGTTGGCCCGGCCAACCTGTATTGTGCGAGAGATCTCCAAATCCAAATTACCATCAGTGGGGGAAAAGAATTTTAGGCGCAAATAAGTTAGAAAACAAATGTATTTCAGCGAAGTGCAAATGTCTGCTACACTCACAACGGTTCTACAGTGAGATTTGCATAAATATTAGGGATCTGGACTGTCAGAATCCCTAAAATTTATGCAACTCACCTACACAACCGTAGAGCGACTAGATTACACAAGGAGTACAATTTAAGACTTCGCAGCAGAGTACCGAGGCATAGGAACGCAGCGAACGGTGACAGCGAGCGAAGTGCCCGCAATGGTGAGCGCATGTAATCGTCTCAAAGAAGCGGCGTGTTAACTTCTGTAGAAAACTAAGCTAAACGGAACTCACCAGCTAAAAAGGCTACATGCTCAAAATAAATAAATAAATAAATAAATAAATAAATAAATAAATAAATAAATAAATATAAATAAATAAATAAATAAATAAATAAATAAATAAATAAATAAATAAATAAATAAATAAATAAATAAATAAATAAATAAATAAATAAATAAATAAATAAATAAATAAATAAATAAATAAATAAATAAATAAATAAATAAATAAATAAATAAATAAATAAATAAATAAATAAATAAATAAATAAATAAATAAATAAATAAATAAATAAATAAATAAATAAATAAATAAATAAATAAATAAATAAATAAATAAATAAATAAATAAATAAATAAATAAATAAATAAATAAATAAATAAATAAATAAATAAATAAATAAATAAATAAATAAATAAATAAATAAATAAAGATAAATAAATAAATAAATAAATAAATAAATAAATAAATAAATATAAATAAATAAATTAATAAATAAATAAATAAATAAATAAATAAATAAATAAATAAATAAATAAATAAATAAATAAATAAATAAATAAATAAATAAATAAATAAATAAATAAATAAATAATAAATAAATAAATAAATAAATAAATAAATAAATAAATAAATAAATAAATAAATAAATAAATAAATAAATAAATAAATAAATAAATAAATAAATAAATAAATAAATAAATAAATAAATAAATAAATAAATAAATAAATAAATAAATAAATAAATAAATAAATAAATAAATAAATAAATAAATAAATAAATAAATAAATAAATAAATAAATAAATAAATAAATAAATAAATAAATAAATAAATAAATAAATAAATAAATAAATAAATAAATAAATATACTAGTAAAATGAAACTGTATTCACAAGTATTTGCATAAAATTTTGAAAGTGATCTCCTTGAGCTGCGATGCAAGCTTCACGTCTCGAAATTTGGATGCGACATATCCCCTGAAATGAAACCGTGCTTCGGATCCACGTTCCCGTCGTGAACAATATTCATTATCCAATTCAAAATTTATTAATGCAATGAAATCTGTAGGATCTATGTCATGAGACAGATAAGACTGTGAATGCAATAATTGTTTTGCATTACGTGCTAACGAATGTGAACTACTTTTCTGAGCTACTCTCCAAAGCGACTTATATGCACTGACTTGCAGTCTTTCTCGTATATCTCCTAACCTCTCCTATGTGAGAGCTGTTCTCCTTCACTGTTTTTCCTTATCAGTTACGGAACCAGTACTATGTAAGTTGTAAACGAGTTGTTGCACGTAACTCGACCAAAAATATTATCCGCGTTTATTTGACCTTCGCGATAATAACCTTACAACACGTCGTAAAAGTCCACTATTTACTAGCAGATGGAGCTAAGTTTCTGCTGGATCAGCTGCCAACACTTATCTTATATGTCACGAGTCATATGGCGCTCGCTTGGGGAATCCCGCGGCCCAATGTCAGAAGTGCGAAGTCTTACATTACACACCCTTCATTTGCGCCTTGTTCAAATATGTCTGCATTCTAACTTATTCGTGCCTAAATACCCTTTCCCTAAGCATTCCCAGTACCATTTGCTCCTAAGCACTGTGATATTTCTTGACTAATCTTAACCTTCCAAGGCTGCCCATAAGAGGGTTAAAAACAAATTCCAGAAATTTAGGCAGCAATATGTTAGAATGCAAACTTACTGAAGCGTGTAACAAGTACGGCTTACCTGCACAATGGTTATGTTATGAGTTCTGCATAAACTTTAGGGGTACGGTCTATCAGAACCCCTAGAATTTATGTTACTCTCTATACATTACGGAGGAAGGGCTAGACGACACTTCTTAATAAACAAATTAATTTGCATTCTAACCCATTGATCCATAAAGGTTAAGGGCCTAGTTAGGAAAGTCTCAAGTAGAGAACGATCAAAGAACAAACTCTGGTGGACAATTCTGAGGAAAGGATGTCTTCAATACTTCTCTCGCGAATTTATCTGTATTGGACGGTCCACGGCTTCCATGGACTATTCTCTCACCCTTTGGATTTCACACCTAGGGACTCCCCCGAACAAAGGTTTATTACGTACAGTGAATCTCCTGCCATGATCTAGTAGCTCATTCAGATGGAATCTCTAAGCGAATGCCGTAGCTCTACTGATAATCCACTCAGCTCGCATAGCTTCTCATATATATTACCTTATCTATTGTACAATATCTCGGAGCATAATCCTTGTTTATGCATTCAATAGCCACTGTGTTGGCATATCATCGAGAATTTCACAACAGCTCTGACTAATGCGATAGATATCGATTCTCCTTTCAGGTCTTGACATTATATTGCATTATCCATATTCTTCCTCCTCAGCTCTGCCTACTCATTCAGTATAAATAATCTGTACATTGAAGATAATAGTATTTATTTATTTTTTTAAAATGAGTTTCCCATAACAATATTTGGCTTCATTTTATAAACGGATGGTTTCAAGTGCAACAGAATTTCTGTACCATAAGTCTAATTATTGAAATTTAGGAAACTCAATCGTCAATGCCCCAACGCGGCATGGGCTCATCAGTTGGATACCGCACCTTCCTAAGACACTTGCCGGCTAGCACGCTGATAGGGAGACCACTACTACTGAATGTTTTCATTCCTATTGTGAAGAGAGAGGCGGGCCTTTTAGACGGTAACGCCATCCCTCATGTCAGGGATGTGTGATACGGTGCAGGAGATGTTCGGAGAAGGTGAGAGGGTTGGAACTATCGCGGCCTTCAGCTTAGTGCATGAGAATGGAAAACCACGGAAAAACTTTCTCAGGACAACCGACGGTTGGGACCCGAATACAGAGGCGAAGAGCCACGGTAGAGCCGTGGCCAGCCTTCTCTGCTCGGTTGGTCGGTCGGAGTGCAGAACTGTCAGACCACGGACCAGCCGTGGCCATTTGTAAGCCGAAACCTATACTTTTCTTACAAAGTTTTCATTTCCCACGCTGAAGAGGTGGGGCGGGCCACGTAGAGCGTTACGCCCTCTCTCTGGCCAAGAGATGCGGGTGGGTTAGAGAGATGTGATGGAGGAAGAATGTGAGTAAAATGATGTGAAGAAGTAGGAGATGAGGGGAGATTTTGTGGCCTCTTGGCCACGGGTTTTGTAATTTTACTTTATTTGGTATTTACAAGAAGGAAATTGTTTCTTTTTGGTACATAATTATAAGCTAAATTTGTAATAAGAAACATGTTAGGTTATTTTTAAAATTGTATTCATATACCTAGATTGTCTACCAGTTTAACCAATAACATGCTAGTAGATGTTCAATTGAATACTACGCCTAGGAGTACACAGTTGAATTATTATAGACTCCAATGCAAGCTATCATGTGAAGCACAAATGCAGTGCCAAAGTATTAGGGAAGAGTTACATCTCTACTCGCTATATGGCACGGGATGGGATGGGGCCAAGGCTAGGAAGGAAGTCACTGTAGCATTAAAAAGTATACAGTCTCCGGTGAAAATGGGAAGTCACAGGAAACCATGTTCAGGTCTTCCGACACTGTGGTAGGAACGCACTTTCTCTCCAATTCAAGCTAACAGCTTCACGATAGGCGTTAAGTCGTTAAATTCACAGTAGTTATTAGCCGGAATGGGGGATAGTTCGTATTTAGGATTAAGGCGACACTCCGGAGATAAATCGATATTTTGGTCATTTTGGTGAAATTTGTTATGACTGAAATTGAAGGGATTGAGTTCCCTTTTTTCTTGTTACGAGGTTATTCCGATGAATTCAAACAATTTATCACTGATAATGCTTTGTTTGCTAATTGTAATTTTACATTTAAATCTCATTTTTCTCCCATAATATTCTGCTAAATGTAACAAAATTTGTATCGTATATGTATCACAGCTTTATTAAGAAATTTACGTATGGAATATTTTATTGAAGAATTTTTTCAAGTAGTAGGGATTTTTAAGTCCAAAATTTTACAATGTAAAAGTTACACAAAATTTAGTATAAATTATGTACAGAAGAATCGATATGTAGTGCTTTTAGAAAGAAATATTATCTACCTAATTACAATTTACATTAAGATGTTAATTAAATTTCATGAAAAATTGAGTTAAAATTTCAAAAAAGTATTTTGGATAAACTATTTATTGTATATGAAAGAAATGTTCGTGATATCTCTACTTTTATGTAGATGACATTCGCACAAAGTTTCGTAAAATTCCATGCATTACGTAAGAATATATTTTTATCTCCGGAGTGTCGCCTTAAGTTTGGAGTCAGACGTACCGTTACGGACATTTCAATAATTCACCAGCGTGTGGAGAAAGTTTCCCATTGATACCTGGATTGTTCGAACATGTCCAACAAACAATGAGGCGCCGTTCTCACGCGTGCATTCAGGAAAATTATGGACATATTGAGCACTTCTTGTATAAGAATGCAGAATCCCTCCTGGTACACCAACATGGCAACAGCTACTTGACATGGAATGTGCCAGGTAAGGCCATTACCAGTACTTCCCGTACAAAGTTGGAAAGTCTTTAACTAGTAAACGATTGACAATAGGGCATAACACCGTTGCGCCTGGAAGAAACGCTACTTGATAATGTTATGGAAGAATTAGTGACCCACAGCGAGAATTATGTCGTATAACGGGCATAATATTAAACCTTAGATTATGGAACCTTACCGGTCAAAATTCTAGGCTGAAATATTTCACATAGCGCATTTCGCAGGGTCAACGACGGAGAGGTCCTTAGGGACCCTCCACATCTCTCAATTTTTAGAACTAACTGTTTGTGATTTAGTTTCATTTTATGGGCACGCACTTAGATTCTCCCTGCACTCTCGTATTGTAGGCTAGAGGTTCATTAAAAGCATAATGCAACCCAATCTGCTTCTACTATCAATTAATGAATTGGGGTTTTCAATAGATCCCGGATTGTTATACACTAATTGGTTATAATGCAAACTAATTTGTTTATTAGGAATTGTCATCAGGCTGCTCTTCCACAATGTAGTGAGAGTAACATAAATTCAAGGGGTTGTGATGTGTCAAACCCCTAATATTTATGCACACTCATAGCATAACCGTAGTGCAGATTATGTATACTTGTTACTCGCTTCAGTAAGTTCGCCTTCTATCCTATTACTACTTAAAATTCCAAGCTCTAGTTATCGTAGAAATCGAATTTCCACGCAGTAATAGCGTAGACTTCAAAGATTTAACCCTTCTTCCAGTCCACACGTAAGTGCAGTAGGAAGTATTGCATAACTAGTTAGGGGTCTTAAAGTACAAAGCCCCTAAGATTTATGCAACTTTTTAAACAGGAGCGTTGTGCGGCCTTTTACACATAGTCTTATTTGAAATCTAAGTTATTACTACTAAAAATCTGCTCTCTAGTTATTAATATAAGCCAAACTGCTTACAAAGTTTCCATTCTGTGAAGGTAATAGTTTTGTTGGTTAACAAGATATAGTTGCTATATTTAACATTGTTATTTACAATAGATAGTATTTGCACGTGTGATGAATATCCGTTACGAAACAATGTACTTCCGAGAGATTAAAATACTATAATAATCAAAACAACGAGTATGAATTCAGATAATGTTCTGAAATTTTATTTGTACACCGAATTTAACAGTCTGGTTATCTCGGCATTAAAAGTAAATAAATGTATGATTTTGATATCACCTACATTGAGATATAAGAGGAGCTTATCTTCCTATAATCTCTTCTTTGTTCCGTTGAGTACAGAACATATAACTTTAACAAAAGGAGTAGGTTTGCACAAATCGCGGCTATGTTTCCATGTTACGTGGTAATCGCTTTGAATAGTCTGATATAATCTCATCGCCTGCAGTGTGGGGGCAGTGCATGGCCTATCATGCATTTCTATGCGGTTGTATTGTGTGTTGTATTTCACCCTCCAGCTCAACATCCCCTTGTACTTGTATGTGAATACCACCAGCACCTACACTTCTTACAGCGCAACCCACAGGTCCTCCTTTTAGCAGTACTATAATTTTCACAAAATATCAACGTTCAAAACAGCGATCCTTCGGTAGTTATGTAACAATGTGTATCTGTGTTCCAACGTCTCGTACGACTCGCAGGTTATCGAGAATCCCTAGTAATGACCTTTTCGGGTCTTTGTTTAATTAATAACGATATTAATTAACAACTCAGTTTTGCGGGCTTAATTATATAAATTAATATGAAACACGTTCACGTACCAATGGAGTGGAATCGGCCCCCAGTCATGAAAGTAATTCTGAACATTAATATAAATTTCATTTGAATGAGGATTGACTCATTAATTAAATATGGTATTAAAATAATATTCCTCTACTCGATTTCACGGCTTTTGTCGTGCGGAAAGAACATTTCGTGTTTCATGAATACTTTATTCCGCTTCCTCAAAAGTGACCAAGAATATTCAAATAAAGGCGAATGGTTAAATTTGTTTCTTGAAATGAGATCCTCGCAGGTCACGACATGGATCAGTATGCAATGCAACTTATTACATTCAGAGGAATTTGTTCGAGCTGCTATTTTTGCACACATCTGTGAATTTCTTCTCAGTTATGAGTTAGGAAATATTAAAAAAACAAGATCATCGAGCTAACAAAAGGAATGGAATAGTAAAAAAATACAAAATTCGAGACCTTCAGACAAGCAACTCATTGCTGAAAACATCCTAGAGATATAAGATACGAATTTTAAGTAAATAAACTATAATTAAGTATGACAATATATTATTTACTTATTCCTAAAAATTACAATCCTTTTCTTAATCATTGTTATCTGGCGATTAGATCAGCAGTTTGCCTTTATGGTTAAACCAATTATCCACAGAAGGAGCGAACTCGTAGCTGCGAAACAAAGCTGGTTCTGAGCACTGAAATTCACGTATAGACGTGTATACCATTATTCACCTAAGGTAAAATTTGTCACATTACATTTTAAACCCTCTAATACATAGCGAATTGCTCAGTCATTTGTATATATTACAAGGAAGGCGATGTGAGAGCTGCAGCAAGCACTGGTAGTATTGAACGGCTACATTGATTTTCTGGACGGTAATCAGAGGAGCGAGATGGTCTCACTTGAATTCTGATGATATGGTAGCGGATGCCACGTAGGCAAAGCGAGGGCGTTATGGAGTGTCAGACATTAATCACCCCTATAGAGTGCGGGGGAGGAACATTGGGGATGGGGCAACATCTCGTAACAAGCGGACCGACTGTATCGTCGAACTGAAAGAATAACTTTATCATACTAACAGCTCGTTTAGAATTCTGTATGAATTTCCGTCGTTCCAATTCAAGAGGTAACAGAGGAATTGTTCGCTCACTGGATATCTTAGAGAGTCAATTAGTTCAGAAGACAGATGGACCTGAGAAGGATATATGGCCTGCTAAGAGGCCTGATGCAGTTCTTTCAGACTAACGCGTATGGAAAGTCTGCGCGTATCTCAGTATGGGGTTCTACACGTGATGAATTATAATTTTGAAGACGACACACACACACACACACACACACACACATGTACACACCTAGGCTTTGAACCATAGGAGTTGACAAATGAAGGTTAAATTTCTCAACCCGACCAGGAATTCAGCTCGCGAATTTTTGGACCATTCAGTTATAAAACCAAACACTAAGAAATCGTCGGAGCGGGAAGAACCTCCTCTGTGCAGTAATCGATGAAAATGAGATTTTGATGGTACTGGAAAGCCCACCACCTGCTCTACAATCTGACCAAAACCTCCTATGTGGGATTTCAAAGTTATAGGAGAGAAAATGGATGTGCTTGGGTTTATTGACGACGTTGCCGTAATAACAAGGTGTGAGTAGGAGTTGAATACAGCGTTTGAAGTGTTGCAAGTAATGGAGAGTACGTTAATATGGCCAATACAAGGATATTTGTAGTAAGCAGGTACCATATGGAAGCCGAAATAAATTTGCTTGGGAAAAATGCCAAAACCTTGAAGGGTACACTTACTTAAGGAGCAAAATAACCGCTGATGGTAGAAGTAAAAGAGACTTGGTATGCTGAATTAACCAAGCAAAGACAACGTTCAATAAGAACGTTAAGCTGTTCGCGCCTCACCACATCAAATTAGTAGTATGTAAACAAGTGTTTCTCTATGGACACTAGGCGTGACAGATTGATGCATTCGAGTTACTGTGTTACAGATGAATACTGAAGATATCCTGGTCAGACAGATTTAGCAAGCAAGAAGTACCGAGAAGAATAAGAAGGACGTCATGCTGGTGGAGACATAACACATGAAGTCCCGACTTTCATAAAAAAAATGATCCATCCTACGAGTGCCATTGCCGGATATTACATCGATTCAAGAACGGTGGAAGCGCACCCAGTAACGCATGGCTTCAGTCCAGATAAAAGAACGAAATGGATAGGACATACCCTACACCGGTCCTTAACAACATACCAAAACAGGCTATTGAATGGAATCCCCAAGGAGCAAGTAGAAGGGCGAGAACAAGGATTACATGTTGGCGAACAGAGGAAGTAGAAGTGGCTATGGTTGAGAAATCCTGAAAGAACATCAAGATACGGGCAGCAAATCGAGTCAGCTTGGAGCAACTTGAAGACCAGCACGAAACCGAGACATTGGTGGATGAACCGTTAGGATACAAAAACACAAGATAATACCTAGTATTACGATTTTTCTTTTTCACAAGTTGCTTTATGTCGCCTCAACACAGATAAGTCTTATGGCGACGATGGGTTAGGAAATACCTAGGAGTGGGAAGAAAGTGGCCATGGTCTTATTTAAGGTACAGCCCGAGCATTTGTCTGGTGTGGAAATGGGAAACCATGGAAATCAGGCCTGCCGACAGTGGGATTCGAATCCACTATCTCCCGGATGCAAGCTCACAGCTCGCAACCCTGAACGCACAGCCAAGTCGCCCAGTGATGGCAAAAGTAGGTAGGACACAAAATGCAAGCTAGCGCAACCAAGAAAGGCCTTTTCTAGAAAAGAAATTTGCTCACTTCGAACACTAAAATAATATATATTTTTTTTTTGCTAGTTGCTTTACGTCGCACCGACACAGATAGGTCTTACGGCGACGATGGGACAAGGAAGAGCCAGGAGTGGGAAGGAAGCAGCCGTGGCCTTAATTAAGGTACAGCCCCAGCATTTGCCTGGTGTGAAAATGGGAAACCACGGAAAACCATCTTCAAGGCTGCCGATAGTGGGGTTCGAACCTACTATCTCCCGAATACTGGATACTGGCCGCACTTAAGCGACTTCAGCTATCGAGCTCGGTAAAATAAGAATTAGAAAGATTGTTTTGAAGACTTTCGTCTGGAGAGTGACATTGTATGGAAGTGAAATATGGACAATATCTAGCTCAGAAAGAAAGAGAATAGAAGCTTTTGAAATGTGGTGTTACATAAGAATGCTGTACGTGAGATCGATAGATCGAATCACGAATTAAGAGATTCTGAATCGAATTGGAGAGAGGAGATCGATTTGTCTAAATTTGACGAGTAGAAGAGATAGAATGATAGGACACATCTTAAGACATCCAGGACTTGTTCAGCTGGTTTTTGTGGGAAGTATAGGTGGTAATAACGGCAGGGGTAGACCAAGGTATGAATATGACGAACAGATTAGAGCAGATGTAGGATGAAGTAGTTACAATGAAATGAGAAGGTTAGCACAAGATACGGTGGTATGGAGTTCTGCATCAAACCGGTCTATGGACCGATGACGCAAATAAGAACAAAAAGCAACGACTACATCTCTTAGAAATGAAAGATTTTATCTCCTTCCCTGTAGGATTTTATGCTTTACACATAGCAGGTTTCTTTCCGATAGCGCCGATATTTTATTTTGTAAACTATCATTTAAGGAGGTACTTTTGAAAGCTGTAGTAGACTAATGATGTAGCATTGCACACACATAAAGAAAGCCGTAGCATATATAGTGGCCTTTTAGCCTTGGTTTCCGTGCGGGCTTCTGCTAGCTAGTTGGCCTGCAGGTTTTGAAGAACCGGCATTACTAGGCACCCTCAGTCTCACTGGTTGGCTTCGTGACCGTGTCCGCTGTCCTTCGTATCAGGCGCTTCTAAGTTGGAGTCACGAAACTAAGTGCAACACACGTTCCACTTCAGTCCAGAATTGAAGTGATCTGAAATGGACGCCGGGGAATCCAATTAAGGCAAAAACGCACTACTGCCGCAGTACAAATTAATTTTTTTTACAAGTTGATTTACGTCGCACCGACAAAGATAGGTCTTTTGTCGTGGATGAGATAGGAAATGGTTAGGAGTGGAAAGGAATCCGCCGTGGCCTTAATTAAGGCACAGCCTCAGCATTTGCTCAATGTGAAAATGGGGAAACGACGGAAAATCATCGACGGTGGTGTTCGAACCCACTGACTTCCAAATGCAAGATCAAAACTATGCGCCTCTAGCCGCATGGCTAACTCGCTCTGTGTAATATGAATAGTCAGTGACGTAGTTGTTAATACCGAGCAGAAACTCTTGTTAACTAGCAAATATTCATTACTCTATCATAATACGTAAACTTACTCATAATATAACATGTGTGCAGCCCTCAGGAACGACTAACTCTCTGGTCTGCTGAGAACGACTGGAGCTTTGATGTACCGGCAATAGGCTGTTTCTGATGTTCTCTATGTCCTGAGGACTAGTAGTGTTCTGATCGTGGCTGCTATAGAAGGATTAGCCCCCTGGCTACCACCACGCAAGCAGGTGTGTGTCAAAGGATGTGCTCCTAATTGATGGCTACCTACAGTATATTGCTCTGAATGGCCTGGGGATGAATGAGCTCCTAATTCATGATAAACTGACCAATCAGTTGATGTACTTCCAAAGCTCCTCGACAATCAGTAAAGTTACCCACTGTGTTTAAATTGATCTCAGAACGTCATTTGCAGAATTTATTTATTTAGTGTATAGCTTTTTGGATACATTCGAGAAACAATTATATTCATCTCTAGATTATAAAAACATATACTTCTTGGATGTATCTGATGGAATTCGGGGTTGTCAGTAGGAACTCCTCATACTCTCCTCCGTGAGATCTATTTCCGCAGTCTACCCTAATATGCTGAATGGTCTGCCGTGTTGTGCCGCAGTCACATGATGGTGAGGATTGCACTCCCCACTTGAAGAGTGAGTTCCACATCTTTCGTGCCCTGTTTTCAATCTATTGAGTGTCGTTCATACCTTGCGAGGTAGATCAAAACCAGGGACAGTCTCAGAGATACAAAGTAACAGCCGACATGTTTTTTGGAGCATTTTGAAGCCATTCTCGTCTCCAGGAATCAATAATAATTCTAGTGGGAGGAGAATATCTTGAACGGAGTCTGTTGATCCTGAGGTCAGGAATATCAGAATGCAGTGGTAGTCTAAGGTTCGCCAGGATCTTATTGCATTCCATAATCAGTGCTTTTCTCTTCGAAGATTTCGGTGTGGTATATGACTTAGGATCGGCAGTAGGATGGTCAGTGTAGACCTGATTATCCCTGAATACCCGCAGTATTATTAAGTTGGACGCCATTTTTGTATACACGGGCACTGTTCAAACATACTGGTGCACAATATTCCGCCGCATAATATACCAGGCTCAATGCAGAAGTCCGCAGAGTTGTCGCAGATGATCGCCACGTGGTTGCACAAAGTTTTTGAATGATATTATGTCTTGTTAGCAGTTTAGCAGCAGTTTTCGGGAGGTGTGATTTATAAGACAGAGGTCTATCTAGTGTGACACCCAAAAACGGTGATTCTTTATTGTGGGTAAGGTGTGTGCCATCCATGTACACTTACAGTGTTTTATTGGATTATCTATTATTAAGATGAAAAAAGACACTTCAGCTTTGGCCGCATTAGATCTGAGTCTCCATTTTCGGAAGTATTCTATTGGTACAGACAGATCAGTTCTCAAGGCTTTTCCATGGTTTCAAACAGATTGTGCCTTATTGCTATGGCCCAGTTGTCAGCATAGCCAATTTTACTACAGGCTTTTTGTGGCATATC
Source organism: Anabrus simplex (assembly GCF_040414725.1). Classification (NCBI taxonomy): domain Eukaryota; kingdom Metazoa; phylum Arthropoda; class Insecta; order Orthoptera; family Tettigoniidae; genus Anabrus; species Anabrus simplex. The sequence goes on along the minus strand of NC_090274.1, from coordinate 63,517,654 downwards.
AACAATATAGAGGCTAAATACCAGAGGGGATAATACTGATCCTTGAGGTACGCCATTTTGTAGGAACTTCTGGCTGATAAAATTGTTTCCTATGGTGACTTGGAATCCTCTGTTCCCAAGATATTTGCAGTTACCATACTTTTGTCCTCTGATTCATTTATTACAGTAATTTTCCAATGAAAAGGAGATATCATGAACAAGAAAATTATGTCAATTATTGGGCGGAAATTTTCCGAAGTTGAAGATGGCATTTTGTTTTAAGAACCGTGGATAATGAAATATATATTGATAATGGCTTTACGTCACAGCGACTCAGACAGTGTTTGCGGCGACGATAGCATTGACAGGCTAGGTCTGGGCTGGAAGAGTCCGTGGCCTTAAGTTTTAGCCTGGTTTGAAAATGGGAAACCTTGGGAAGCGACTTTGCGGAATGCAGACAGTGGGGTTCAAATCCAATATCTCCAGAATCATATTCCTCTTCTATCGCTTTTCCCACATCTGTGCTGTAGCACATATGGATTTGGCCCTGTGTTACGGACGGATGCCCTTCCTGACGCCAACTCTATATGGTGGGATGTAACCACTATTTCATGTTTCTGTGGTGGTTGGTAGTGTGATATGTTGTCGAAATATGAAGAGGAAAGTGTTGGGATAAACACAAACACACAATCCCAGAGCCAGAAGACTGAATCAGACGTGGTTAAAATACCTATTCTCTTCTAAACCGAACGCCTCAAGGCTGACCATTCAGCCAACGAGTTGGACTCACCGTCTCCATAATCAACGTTCAATAAACCTAGAAAGAAATTGTAAAGATTTCCCTTTCTTGAAATACAATTTCGTTTAATACGGCTTGCTTGATGATTTCCAGGTTTATTAATGAGAAATTGAGAAAAGCAACGGGAAACGACCTCAATCCACATTTTCTGGTACTCCTGGTCACCTATGGTGGCTGACGGTGAAGTTGTTGATGTTTAGACCAGCCTCCGGCTGAACACTTAAAAAATGGAAGACTAATAATGTTATTGTTTCTAAGGCCTCTAACTACTTTTGCGATTTTTGGAGACACCGTGATGCTGGAATTTTGACCCACACGAGATGATCTACATGTTAGTAAATCTACCTACACGAGACTGACGTATTTGAGTACCTTCCAGTAATACCTGACTGAGCCAGGATCGAACCTGCCAACCTGTGTCCGAAATGAAAATGCTCTACTGTCTGAGCCACTCATCCTGGCTTATTGAGAAGTAGGAAATGCATTCATAAATTTTAGTTGTTATGTTTTTAATTGCTTACTATTTTATATTAAAAATAATATTTTTAAAAACATCGGTACCCTTAGCATTGTACGTAAATTGTTTTCATTATTGCCTATGACCTCACCTTGTTGTTATTGCCTTAAAGGAATGATGTACAAAAAACACAATTCAATATTTATTTGCAGTGCAGAATTGGTTTTTATGCAATGGACTTGTGTCTATCGTAATATGACATAGAAATCTAAGAGCGAAAGATTACAGGGATATTTCGACCAACTGCGAACAACTCTTTAGTTGAGTAGTCAGCGTACTGACCTTCAGTTAGGACGGACCTGGGTTCGATTTTCGGTCGGGTCAGGGATTTTAATCACGTTTAGTTTATTCTTCCAGCTAGGTATCTAGGTGCTTGTGATCGTTTTAATACAACACATAGTATTTCGCCCTACAGGCCACCACAGAAACACATAGCATTGAATACACCAGTCCACATAACATTGACGCCAGGGAAGGCATGCGACCATAAAACTAGGCGTAATAGAAATTAATTATACCCTCAGGAGACAATCGCTTGGAAGGTTCAGCAAGAGGGGTAACATGGTTCTTGAAGATGAAGGAAGAGGACGAAATATACGTAGCTAAAAAGCCCTTGATCTTCAACAACCTGGGGTACGAGGAAGACCTAAGAACAGCTCGGCCTAACAGGTGAGGCGACAAAAACAACAACTGTACAGCTGCGCTGATGCTGAAATACAAGAATGCTGCCAGCAGAAAATGTACAACAGCTTTCAGGCAATCTTGGGAGACCATCATCAGTATCTCCACAAGCAGGACGTCAGCAATGAAGTACATCGATGACGAAACGAGGCAGAAGAAGGAGAGGAAGAAGAAGAATTAGGAATAGTGCCGACCTCAGATGACTGGGAGGATAGATGATCTGATTGGTGTTGCCAAGTGTCTCTATCCTTGTCACAAATCAAAGTCTTTGCAGTTTAGGTTTAAAATGGACTGGCCAGCTCAGAATCCGAACCTCAATCCGATGGAGCACCTTTGGAATTAATTATATTGTCGTATTCCGGTACATTCCCAACGATTCCTACCTCTAACTTCTGTGATTAGTAACTCTACAGCTGTAACTTCTACAGGGTATTTCAGATGTAAGAAAAATGTAATTCAATAATTATAACAGTGTAAAAGTGGTTTTCATACAATAGACTTGTGTTTATTCTAATAGCACATAGATATCTAAGAGCGAAATATTAGAGCGATATTTTGAGGAACTGCGCAAAACCCAGGATGGCCGGCTTATTATTGCCAGGATAAAGAAATCAAATAAACGAAAATATGTTTAAAAATCTCCTCGCCTGAGTCATTAATGTGAATTGTGTTTGCTGTAGATATAGCGAAGTTTTACAACACAGCAACCACGCCAACGTTTCTGAAAGGTGGTTTGCATAACAAGCAGGAGTAATTCGCTTGCCGTTTATGCAATGGTTTCGACGGAACTGTAGTCCTGAGTACGGCATATTGAATGATAGGTCAGAGAGATTGAAATGTAGGCCATAATGCAGTTACAAATATGTCCCGTCAACGTGATGGTAGTGGAGAGACAGTGTGCCTGCTTCTTACTCCTGCTAGTAAAAGGATTTTTATTCTTAACTGAGGCTTAGTCAGAAATGTGAAATATGGCTGGTGTCCAATATGGGGAAGTTTTACAGCACAGTAATCTAATTTTTCAGGTCTGCAACCAGTCCAAAATTTCTGAAAGAAGGTTTGCATAACCAGCAGGATTAATTTGCTTGTGCAATGAATTCATGTGCAATTATACGGCCTAAAGTTTTAAATCTAAATTTAAATCTAGGTCATACAGGAGTGATTCTTATGGCGGTGGTGTAGAGCTGGTATTCCTGCTTCTTTCTAAGAGGATCCACGATAGTCAAAGGTTTTTTCCTTAACATGGAATAGGGTTCGCTCCGTCTCGTGAGAGCTGGAGCTGACTCATACAAGAGGTGTTGGACGCGGTCATGAAAGTCAAGTAATACAGCTGAGGCAATCATCACTCTGACCACGTCTGTAACCACTTCAACGTTTCTGAATGAAGGTTTGCATAACCAGCACGAGTAATTCACTTACCGTTCAATGGAACTAGTCCTGAGTACGGCATTTTGAAAGATAGATAATGTGATAATAGAATGTCATAATGTTTACCTTGTAAATAACGCTGCCAGTGCCCAGGCTAGCAGACAAATGACTAGCGCTCTCGCCTTGGTACAGACGTATCCTGCCCTCAGGGGCTCACAGATGGCGTAGTAGCGTTCAAAGCTGATGGCCAGGATGGTGAGCACAGAAGCGTGAGCTACTGTCAATTCTACGAAGGGTACCGCTTTGCCTGAAAATACAAGAAACGGGACACAGTCAGTGAACGAGTAAAATTAGCAATAAACACTGACTTTGACGAGTTACCTAGGACATTTTAAATTGTTGGGTTGTCTTACATATTTTACTTAGAAAAGATCGGATATAACTACCAAGAATCGAACATTTTTACAAGTTGCTTTACGTCGCACCGACACAGATAGGTCTTACGGCGACGATGGGGCAGGAAAGGCTAGGAGTGGGAAGGAAGTGGCCGTGACCTTAATTAAGGTACAGCCCCAGCATTTGCCTGGTGTGAAAATGGGAAACCACGGAAAACCATCTTCAGAGCTGCCGACAGTGGGGTTCGAACGCGCTATCTCCAGAATACTGGATACTGGCCGCACTTAAGCTTCTGCAACTATCGAAGGAATCGAACACAAAATCTTTTCCTTCCTAATTAACCAGTTGTGCCACAACTCTTGTTCGTTTTGCTGACAGTCTTTGTATGGTATGACCCTACCGATAGCCCAAAGGCAGTGCTTTATGTACGACTGAAATCTGTTTCATTTCCTTGGCAAGGAAAAATGCCTGGTTCGATTCCCGATTGTTACACACTGTATTAATCAGAAGCTTAGAAATCCATATCTCTCTCCTATGATCAATATTTAGTGGGTCTGATATGTATGTTGTTTTACTCATTAGACCGCTCAACTACTGTATTACCAATTTCATTATCTCTGGATAGCAAATTAACTTCGATATTTGAGGACTTGAGTTCGACTCCTGGCCTTGAAGGGAAACGTAACGTGGGGGTAGCAACTGCGTACAGGTAATTTCAGATCCCAATTCTTATTCGTGATTTCACACGTCAAGTCTAACTAAATGCCATGATGGTTCGTAACTTTTACTCAAATCTCAGTCCACCCATCTAATTAGCTTCCTCTGTTGTGTCAGTCGTAGAGTGTCGGCCTTCGGATCCGAAGATAGCAAGTTCAAACCCGGGAGACGTAGTCGTATTTTTGAAGAGCGGAAAAAATTTCCATTCGACAGACTGTCGACTATCGAGCATGTAAAACAGTAAAATTGCGTTGTAATGAACTAATGTAAAATTTGGATTAGAAAATTGTGCCTTGGAGAGGATCGATTTTAATAAGCTTTGGAGCGCAGTCTCCTAGAGTATTTATTGAATAGTGTAACTTCGGAGTTACAAGCTCATTCTACAACTTATTGTGTACCTGAACTTTGATCATTCCTGTCAGTTGAGCCGACGAACTCCGGCATGTTCACAAATGTTGAAAGTCAAGAAGAAAAGGGAAAGATATAAAATTTCAAATGTTAATGTTTTAAATGATGCTCCGATCTTTTCTCTGTCCACCCGTGCAGTCCAGTACCTTCTTACACTTCTGCGTTCCACGATATTCTTGTAACAACTATTATGATTATTATTGTTTTATGCATATAAAACAAACGCTAACTTGTATCTGTCACAAAACTCCTAAACCAAAGTAGTCAAAACGTGCGGTTTGTACCTACATATTCCAAATCGTCTCAATTATACAGGAAAATGCATGCATTTTTTGAAAATTCAACAGAAATTATTTTATGTAATACATTTAATTACAAAGCTGCACCAGGATTTGGATCAATCTTGATGAACAGATTGTCGTAAGGCGACAGCTACCATGATAGTCCGGTATGAATTGATGTATGCATGAGAGGGGAACACGCCGCCATGTTTTATGAAGTACCTTTCTTGCTAGGAGGTTAATGTAACTAGGCAACTCATTGCCTGTTATTTGGAAATAGCAATCCAACATGCTGTGTTCGAGGTGTACTTGCACGAAACTCTAGGCAACTCATTGCCGAGGAATCTGTTGATTTTCGCACCGGATGGAAAAACATAGAATGTCATGTACTAGCCACGCGCGTTGTAGTGCGCAACCTGTGACAATAAAGGTCGGTGAATAGTCCTGTACTATCAACATAGATGAAAAATGACGTTATTGTCGTTCGAAATAGTCCCCTCCTATAACTATGCACTGCTGAGATTGGCGATACATGTCCTAAAAACTTTGCAAGAAGGCTTCCTTTGGGATGGTGTTCAAAAGCCTCGTCATATTTCGTTGGATGTCAGGAATATCGTCAAATCTCTTTCCTTTCAAAGCGAGTTTGATGCGTGACTTTTCGGCTCTGTCCTTTTTCCGACGAGGGGATCCCGGAGAACTACATTCCATGCTTTGCCGTTTCGTTTAGGGTCGTACCCGAGACACCAAATTTCATCCTCAGTGACAAAACATTTCATGAAATTTGGTGTTGCATCTGCCGTTTCGACAAAATCCTGTGACGCCTCCAAACGTGCTTGCTTCTGATCGTCAGTCAAGTGATATGGCACAAGACAAGAACACGTTTTCCTCTTCCCTAACTTCTGGGTAACGATTTCTCGCTCGGATTCACGGTGAATATGCAGTTCATCCGATATCATGCGCACAGTTAATCGCCGATCATTCGTGATTAATGTCCTCACCTTCTCAATGTCTGTCGGTCTTCCACTACGGGGGTTTTCTGAAACACTTTCCCCGGGCTCCTCGAAAATGGGTGAACCACTCGTACACACACTTCAAGGACAGTGCGTGGTCTTCAAAAACACACACCAGCATCGCATGCGTTTCTTTCGGTGTCTTGACAAATTTTAAACAAAACTGTACATTGATCTTTTGGTTGTTCATGTTCCTGTTCGCAGTTCAAAAGCAACGGACTAAACACGCACTGTGTCATACAGGTCTTATACACGGCACACACACGATGCTCAACTGTACAACGTTGGGAGCAGGTGGTCAAAACCTGCTGCTATGCAGGTGCAGCTTTGTATGTCGACCGTGTTGCCGGATCGACCGTTCTGACTTCATTCATCGAACTTTATTATCACAGGTTAAATATTATCCATCATGCAAATAAATCAACATTTATGTAAGCGTATAGAAACAGTTTGATCAAATGAATATAGGAATCTAAAAAGTAGAACATATGTACAGTAATTATTTCCTTGTTCTGAAGAAGAGTAAATGTAATAAGATGAATATAGACAACACACAACAACAATAATGAAAAAATTAAATTAAATAGAATTAATTCAAAAGCGCCTTTTGTTCTTATTATTCTTATTTATTATTACTTCGTACGTACCGTCATGTTCGCTACCGCTAGATACAGACTGAACATTATTGTTGTTTCTCTGTGGTTTTGTGTGTGACTAACCTCAAGCATCGTGCTCTGCAAACAAGGATAACGGGACAAAGTTGTTCGCTGAATGAAGAAGAAATATAATGAGTTATCCTCAATGTCGAGTGAGATATCAATGAAAAAAACCCCCCAGCAATATATTAAAGAATGTCTCTTCGTCACAGTAGTGACACTGGCAATCTTATTTTGTGTCTTTCGCAGAATACAGATGACCAAAGGTATTGCAGGATGAGTTTCAGGAAACGCCAAAAATTATCTCTGGAATTGGGCCAATGACAGGTGTTTGATAATATTTCCTATTTGCTTTACGTCGCACCGACACAGATACGTCTTATGGCGACAATGGGATAGGAAAGGCCTAGGAATGGGAAGGAAGCGGCCGTGGCCTTAATTAAGGTACAGCCCCAGCATTTTCCTGTTTTGAAAATGGGAAACTACGGAAAACTATCTTCAGGGCTGCCGACAGTGGGGTTCGAACCCACTATCTCCCGATTACTGGATACTGGCCGCACTTAAGCGACTGCATCTATCGAGCTCGGTATGTTTGATAATTATTCCTTGTTGTTGTTTAGGTCATCAGTACATAGACAGGTTTGATGCAGCTCTGCATGCCACCCTATCCTATGCCTACATTTTTACTTCTATATAACTGTTACGTCCTACATCTTCTCTAATCTGTTTGTCATAATCATACCTTGCTCAACCCTTACCGTTCTTACCTTCTATAATTCCCTCAAAAACTATGTGAAAAAGTACTGGGTGTCTTAAGATGTCTCCTATCACCCTGTCCCTTCCTCTCGTCAAATTTTTCCAAATCAACCTCCTCTCAACAGTTCAATTCAGTATCTCTTCATTCGTGATTCGATATAACAATCTCACCTTTAGTTTTCTTCCGTGAAACCACATTTCATAAGCTTCTATTCTCCTTTTCTGAACTAGTTATCGAGCATGTTTCACTTTCAAACAATGCCACGCTCCGGAGGAGAAACTTTAAAAAAGTTTTTCTAATTGTTATATCAGTGTTCAAAATGAGCATATTTCTTTTCTTTTAAGAAAATCTATCCTTGTTTGTGCTAATCTGCATTTTATGTCCTCAATACGTCTGTCATCGTTAGTTATTTTACTACCCAAGTAACAATGTTCTTTAAATTTTCATCTTGCACTCATTCTCCAAGTATGTATTCATACCACTCAGCGATTCCTCCAGATCTTCTGCAACTTCAGACAGAATAACAACAACATCGCCAGATTTCAGAGTTTTAATTTCTTGTCTTTGGTTTCCTTTACCGCTATATAAATATTGAAAAGGAGGGGAACAAACTGCAGCCTTGCCTCACTTCTTTCTGGATTGCCGCTTCCTTTTCATAGCCTTCGATTTTCATCACTGCAGACTGATTTTAAAACAGATTATGGATAATTGTTCTTTGTTGTGGTATGATCCCGATCTCCTTTCTTAAAGTTTTAATATAAATATTTTTTATAGATTTGGATGCAGTGGATCAATTGGATTCCTATCTCCTAATATTTCACCGAAAACAGCGTGTGGCATTTCCGAGGGTCCGTTTTCTTCGAAGATCAGTTATAGACTTCGTTAAACGTAGATAAGGTAATTACAACTTGTGACAATAAAGTTCGGTGAATGAGGTCAGAACGGTCGATCCAGCAACACTGGTGATACGCAACGCTGCACCTGCGTAGCAGCAGGTCATGACCACCTGCTCCCAACGTTGTTCAGTTGAGCATCGTGTGTGTGACGTGAAAGACCTGTTTGACGCAGTGCGTTGGTTCTGAACTGCGAACAGGAACATGAACGACCAAAAGATCAATGTACAGTTTTGTTTTAAGCTTGTCAAGATACCGAAAGAAACGCATGCGATGCTGGTACGTGTTTATGAAGATCAAGCACTGTCCTTGAAATGTGTGTATGAGTGGTTCTCCCGTTTTCGAGGAGGCGGGGAAAGTGTTTGTGACAACCCCCGTATCGGAAGACCGGCGACCGCCGTCAGTGATGAAAACATTGAGAATGTGAGGACATTAATAACGAACGATCGGCGAATAACTGTGCGCATGATTGCATGATTGCCGATGAACTACAGATTAACCATGAATCCGTGCGACAAATCGTTACCCAGAAGTTAGGGAAGAGGGAAACGTGTTCTCGTCTTGTGCTACATCACTTGACTGACGATCAGAAGAGGCTTCACAGGATTTTGTCGAAACGGCGGATGAGACACCAAATTTCTTGAACTGTATCGTCACTGAGGATGAAACCTGCTGTCTCAGGTACGACCCTGAAGCGAAACGGCAAAGTATGGTATGGCGTTCTCCGGGATATCCTCGTCGGAAAGAGGTCAGAGCCGAAAGTCACGCATCAAACTCGCTTTGAAAGGAAAGAGATTTGACGATATTCTTGACATCCAACGAAATGTGACGAGGCTTTTGAACACAATCCCAAAGGAAGCCTTCTTGCAAAGTTTCCAGGATATGTATCGCCTATATCAGCAGTGCATAGTGATGGGAGGGTACTATTTCGAAGGACAGTAAGGTCACTGTCGTGCATTGTTCATCTACATTGATAGTACAGGTCTGTTCACCGAACCTTATTGTCACAGGCTGTATTTTATATCAAAATGCTCAATTTTCAAGTTACATGTCTTTCAAGTACGTTCCTAGTGCCTACCAGTGGATTTACTTTCTGACCTTAATCCGAGACCCCGGAACGTTAGAATGTGTATTTTTTGAGACTGAACTGAAAGCTGTTATGGAAAATCTCATTGAGAGAATTATGGTGCCTGTCACAGAATATAAATCGAGCAAGGTATGACAGCGGGTGCTCGGAATTAGATGAGGTGAGTGGTTGATGGCTGATACTGATTGCACATTTTGAACAATAATTTAAAAGATATCAACAGAATGTGGTATAATTACAGCAGATAATCATACAGGAATGTACTAATTTCATACTTCAAAGTTAGACTTGTAGTGATGATGTAATATTTCGAACTTATGTGTGCTGAGAAGGACCCCCTTTGTGTACTTATACATCTATTTGTCTTTACTCCTTGACATATTCAGGTCTATTAAACAGTTATATACAGTTCAAGATATTGTATTTTGAGTGCCCACTTCTATCTTTCCAGGGCACTTTGACAGACCTCCATCTCACATCCAATGAAGCCGTCCAGTGGAATTTCATTCTGGTTTGGGTTTATAACCAATGTTCCGATCTTGTGATCTCTCAATATACAAATTTTATATACCATTGCAGTATCACACGGTAAATAAATACTTAAAATTGAATAAATAATAATAGGTATGAAATAATGTACCTAGTAGAGTCATTAATTTCATGGACTGGCCGTCTAGTGTCACTGTAGTTTACTACAGCGGGGAGCTTGAACCACAGGATGTTGCTGTGACAGTTCTTCGCCAGTGTCAGCAAGAGGCGACTGCATGCATACAGTATAAGCAGAACTAATCTTTTTGTTGTGAAGAGTAGTTGAATGTTAGCGGCGGAACTTGAAAATGTCGTAGTTTGAGCAACGGACAAATTTCAAGCTCTGCCGAAAATTAAACAAATCCGCTAGCGAAACGTCTGAAACGCTCAAGTCGAATTCGCTTGGGTGACCACGAAGAAAAAAAAAAAGACGTGAAAAGACACGTCACATAACTACAGTATGTGATCCTTGAACTATTCGCGCCAGTCCACGAACATTTTGACTGTAGTACGTACATAGGTGTACACTGTGTTGCCTACTCTGTAGGCGCCATGCCAAGAAGTTATTGATTGTAGTACATAGGTGAACGCCGTGTTGCTTACACTGTAGGCGCCATTGCACGAATTTACTGACTGCAATAGTTCATTATTTTATTCTCTCTCTTTGAGGAATCAGCTCTTCAAAGTTTCTTCATGTAATTTTGTTATATCTATTTCTGCAGGCTTGCCGGATGAGAACAGGTGTGTTCAACTGCCGTATTAGTCTCGTGAAATGGGATGATACGGAAGATCCAAGATGTAACTGTGGAGATTTCCAGACTCCACAACACCTAGTCATATGTCAAGAGATGAATAACTCCTGTACCCAGGAAAATCTCACGCTTGCCACAGACCGAGGGGTAAGAGCTGCAGAGTTCTGGAGAGGAAGAATTTATTATGTTTCTCCCGGACATGGAAAGTAAATATGTATTTTTTAGCTCTATATGCTGTTGAGATTGATTACCAACATATTTTTGAAGCCATTAACATGAATAAACAAAAAATAACCGCACTGATAATAATTCTGAAACCAGGGCAGGTATTCCATCATTTTCACCCCCAGACAGTCTACTCACGACGTTGATCGGAATTCATGAAACCTGCGATCATAGCGGATCAGTGCTGACATGAGGTTGTAGAAGACAGCCTAGATAAAGCCTGCTAAAGCACACTTGACATGACAGGTTGAAGCCATACATGTCATTGCAACATGTTGGGAATTAATTAGAAACTCCTGGAGTAGTGAACAAGAGACGGTTGAAGCTTAATCCATTTAATTAAAATAGCAGTGCGTTGTTATGAAATGAAGCACCATTAAACGTTATATTCGCAGGAATCTTCGAATTTTTCTAGTGTCTGCCCTAAGCAGATCCAGTTGATGGTATTGAGTGGTGTGAGAAGGTTCACAATGCAGACCTGTACCAATCGGAAAATGCTTAGAAGAATGAATTTTCTGTAGTCAAAATGAACCATTTGCTTACACCTTTCCTTCTTCTTCTTCTTCTTCTTCTTCTTCTAGTCCTTCTGGTGCCGTGTTTTCTCTGAAGATTGGAGACGATCATGGAAATATTCTTCCCGTTTTGTGCTTCCCGTATTAAAGTGTCTACGAAGTTGGAAAAGGAAGGGAATGCAATATGGAAAAGCAATCAGAGCTAGGTAGAAAGGCATGGAACAGGAAGAAGTGACTGCCTTGTGGTAGCTTGAACTTGTTTTCTTGCTAGTGCCTTTACGTCGCACAGACACAGATAGGTCTTATAGCGACGAAGGGATAGGAAAGGCCTAGGAGTCGGAAGGAAGTGGCCGTGGCCTTAATTAAGGTACTGCCCCAGCATTCACCTGGTGTGAAAATGGGAAACCAGGGAAAACCATTTTCAGCGCTGCTGACAGTGGGATTCGAACCCACTATCTCCCGGATGCAGGCTTGCAGCCGCGCGCCACTAACTGCACGGCCAACTCGCCCAGTGGTAGTTTGAATAAAGAACTGAGGAAGCGTCTGGCGAAATGCTTGGTGTGGAATATATCGTCTCTTTGTTATAAGGATATCTGACAAAAGTCAATTTTTCACGATGGACACCTACGCGAGTACAAAAATAAATTAAAATATCGTGAGTAAGAAATTATTCGAACCATGACTACTCAGAAAAGACAGGTATATGCTCTTTTTTTTGCTAGTTGTTTTACGTCGCACCGACACAGATAAGTCTTACGGCGACGATGGGGCAGAAAAGGGCTAGGAGTGGGAAGGAAGCGCCCGTGGCCTTAATTAAGGTACAGCCCCAGTATTTGCCTGGTGTGAAAATGGGAAACCACGGAAAACCATTTTCAGGGCTGCCGACAGTGGGGTTCGAACCTACTATCTCTTGAATACTGGATACTGGCCGCACGTAAGCGACTGCAGCTATCGAACTCGGTGACAGGTATATGTACCGACGTTAATTCCACTCCACCTACATAAAACGAGCATGTTTAAGCAATATAACTCTGTATTGCTAGAAATTCTCCTCTTGAGAAATTGTAGTCCTGTTTTAAATTTCTGTTCGGAGTTCTTCACAGCAGTAATAATTACCTTGCGTAAGCTACAACATCATTTACGTGCCTTAATTTATGCTATTATTATAAAAACCTCACTTTTCCCTCAATATCGACGTGACGGGACTGTACAAGAATGCTTGCGAATTGATATGATTGTAACAACTTCTAACCTATCACATCTTCTACGATAACGCGACTGCAGTTTTCACAATTTTCTTAAATATTTGTTTTACGTCGCACCGACACAGAAAGGTCTTAAGGCGACGATGGGATAGGAAAGGCCTGCGAATGGGAAGGAAGCGGCCGTGGCCTTAATTAAGGCACAGCGCCACGGAAAACCATTTTCAGGGATGCCGACAGTAGGGTTCGAACCCACTATCCCCCGGATGCAATCTCACAGCTGCGCGCTCCTAACCGCACGGCCAACTCGCTCGGCATTTTTACCCCTAAAAATATGGCCTGTGGAATGGTCAGATACTCAACTGTCCACGGGCAGCTGAATGGGTAAA
>NC_090274.1:62729500-62832000 GCF_040414725.1 Anabrus simplex | reverse complement strand
TGTAAGACCTATCTGTGTCAGTGCGACTTAAAGCCAATAGTAAAAAAAAAACTGGCACTAAAAAGGAATGCTTCATATCCAATTGCTCTTAAGTTTCGACACCGACGGTAGGCCTCGCTTGGTGTAATGCACGAAGAGAAGCCATAGGTAGTCATAAAGCTAGCGATATCCGATGAACCACTCATCATCAAGGGAGCTAGAAAGAAATAGAGAAGACAAACTTTCGTTGAGCTGTAAAAATGAAAACTTTAAGAGAGAGACACGTTCCCCGAGCAGCGGTGAGGAGTGACAAACTGGAAGATTGCTTGGAGCTGAGTCAGCAAAGGGAGCAAAATATTACAAGTAAAGCTTATAGATTTCTAACCTGACTTCCACACTGCTAGAGGTGAATCTACCACTGTGAGATTCCACCTCGCGTCCATCGTCGATACTTTATTCTGCTAACAAGTCTTAACCTTCATCATTGACCTCACTTTAAGACCCAGAAGGGCCGTCACGCCCCAAAACTAATAAAGCAAATAAACATTCCTCTTCATCTTCTTATTTGCCGGGCTGAGTGGCTCAGACGGTTAAGGCGCTGGCCTTCTGACCCCAATTTGGCAGGTTCGATCCTGGCTCAGTCCGGTGGCATTTGAAGGTGCTCAAATACGTCAGCCTCGTGTCGGTAGATTTACTGGCACGTAAAAGAACTCCTGTGGGACTAAATTCCGGCACCTCGGCGTCCCCGAAAACCGTAAAAGAGTAGTTGGTGGGACGTAAAACAAATAACATTATTATTATTACATCTTCTTATCATTCCTGTCTTATTTCTAATTTCCGGGGGACGCTATTTTGTTTGGAATTACCTTCCTCGGGTGCTGGAGTACCGTAGCTGTATGTTGAGAGCACTCATTGGTTGATCCATCAAGTTATTTATTCGCTCGGCGGGGTGAGTGACTCAGGCAGATTCAATCCTGGCTCAATCCTGTGGTATTTGAAGATGCTTAAATACGTCAGCTCGTATCGGTAGATTTCCTGGACCGGGCGAGTTGGCCGTGCGCGTAGAGGCGCGCGGCTGTGAGCTTGCATCCGGGAGATAGTAGGTTCGAATCCCACTATCGGCAGCCCTGAATATGGTTTTCCGTGGTTTCCCATTTTCACACCAGGCAAATGCTGGGGCTGTACCTTAATTAAGGCCACGGCCGCTTCCTTCCAACTCCTAGGCCTTTCCTATCCCATCGTCGCCATAAGACCTATCTGTGTCGGTGCGACGTAAAGCCCCTAGCAAAAAAAAAAAAGATTTCCTGGCACGTAAAAGAACTCCTGCGGGACAAAATTCCCGCTCCTCGGTGCCTCCGAAAACCGTAAAAGTAGTTAGTGGGACGTAAAGCAAATAGCATTATTATTATTATTATTATTATTATTATTATTATTATTATTATTATTATTATTATTACTATTATTATTACTATTATTATTATTATTATTATTATTATTATTATTATTAAGGGATTAGTATGGTAGTAGTGTCTTGTCGAGGCGCGTGCGTTGAATGCGGCCACGTGAACTATGGTGATGTTATTACCAAATGCGTCCAAACTATTATTTTATTTTTATGGTAGTTAAATGTGATTATTATTATTATTATTATTATTATTATTATTATTATTATTATTATTATTATTATTATTTATTGTAGTACGTTAGCAGGATGGCACTTAGTTGTATATGTCTAGGCATGTACTGTTTTCTCACTATTGGTAAGGGAGAGGAAGACATACTCGTAAGAGGATGGGGTAGGACGGGCCTACCCCAAAGAATGATGGAGATATATGTAGGATGAGGTGTGAGAGAGCGGTTTCAGCCCCACGTGGCCGGCCGCAAATGGAATGGTGAAAACCTGCACCGTCATCTGGTAGGGGTAGCTGGGGTCCTCTTTTGGGCCCCACGGGTGGGGCCGGTCATGCCATCACTGGGAGGATGGCCTTTTTCTCACCAGGGGTGACGGCGCGGCCGGACAGTAGTAGTAGGTAGCTAGCTTGTCCTTTCTCATATTATTATTATTATTATTATTATTATTATTATTATTATTATTATTATTATTATTATTATTATTATTATTATTATTATTATTAATATTAACGTTTTTATTTTTTATTTTTTCTGTATCTTAATATTAAATGGAGACGATGGACGTGGCATATAGGGACTGAGGATGACTGCCGTGGTGACCCTCCCTTGGGAGTGTCACGTTTCCGAAGTATCTGATGGACCTCATGGCATGCCCAAGGAGTCTCGTGTTTCTTATCTTTTCTTGTTAGTTGTTTGTGCATGGAAAAGGGCAGTGTGAACATGTATCGGGGCTAATCGCCTGTTATGTTCAATAAATACTATACTACACAATAAATGCGTCCAAACAGGACCAACGTGTTGTTATTCTGTTCTTGGCTACCGAAGGACAAACACCGGTGGACATCCATCCGACAATGAAGACTGTGTATGGGGCAGTATGCCTGTCGAAAACCACAGTTAATGGTGAACCAAAGCTCCGTGCTGGTCGCGTTTCGACACAAGACGCTGGGAGGCCAGCCTCGACCATTAGGGACAATAACAAGCGGGCGGTGGATGAGGCGATTAGAGCGGACCAATGCGATTATCACGCCTTCAGTCCCCTCAAAAGGCCTTGAAGTGTCAACGCTTCCTGTCGGACGAGGATGTGCAGCAGGCGGGTAGGGACTTCTTCACGCAGCGGGTCACTGTGCTTTACCACACGGGGATCTTCAGCCTGGTGGGATGACTGCCTCAAAGCTGATGCCGATTTTGCCTGATTGGCATCCCGATTCGAAGGGAAACTTTTTGATCGCCCCTTATATTTACTAGGGAAAAAATTATTAAGAGGTGATGGATGAACTAGTGAAGATTCGAAGTGAGAATGGGCAATAAAACTGTGGTCGAAATAAGGCGATGGTGTAAAAAAAACTTTTAAGAACTAAAAGGCTAAAAAAAGGACCAATAAACAGAAAATACCTAAACGGGAAAAAGGGATATATATAAAACCCACCATTTTCTGCCCTACACTGACCTAGAATGAACATATTTTATGTCGGGTCTCGACTTCGGACAATCGAAAAAATAAAAAAATTCCTCAACTCCCGAGCCATAATTATAACATTTAAACAATTGTTAGAAGGGTGGACACAGCCTTGAACATAAATATTTTTTGTTGTAGTTTGGGGTCATCAGTCCTTAGACCAGTTTCATGCTGCAGCTGTCCATACCACCCTATCCTGTGCTAACCGTTTCATTTCTACGCAACTACTACGTTCTATATATACGCAAATCTGTTTGTCATATTCATTCCTCGACCTACTTCTACCGTTCTTACCACCTACACTTCACTCAAAAGCTATTATTCTGTCTCCTCTTCTGGTCAAATTTCGCCAAATCGATCTCCTCTCACGAATTCGCTATCTATTCATTCGCGAATTTACCTTCAGCATTCTTCAGTAACACCACATTTCAAAAGCTTCTATTCTTTTTTTCGAACTTTTTATTGGCCAAGTTTCACTTCTTTTTTTATTTTCATTTGCTTTACGTCGCACCGACGCAGATAAGTCTTACGGCAAGCACTGATAGGGAAGAGCTAAGAGTGGGAAGGAAGCGACCGTGGCCTTAAAATAAGGTACGGCCTGGTGTGAAAATGGGAAACCACGGAAAACTATCTTCAGGGCTGCAAACAGTGACTCCTGAATTCAAGCTCACAGCTGCACGATTTTAACTGCTCGGCTCGCACTTCCATACAATGCCTCACTCCAGATAAAAGGCTTCAGAAATATATTTCTAATTCCTTATTCGAAGTGAGCAAATTTCTTTTCTTAAGAAAAGCCTTCCTCGTTTGTGCTAGTCTGCATTTTATATCCTCCTTACTTCCGCCATAGTAGTTAATTAATAGCCAAGTAACAATATTCACGCTGGGGGAGTTGGCCATGCGGTTAGGGGCACGCAGCTGTGAGCTGTAACTTAATAAAGGCCACGGCCGCTTCCTTCCCACTTCTAGTCCTTTCCTATCCCACCGTCGCCATAAGACGGTGTGACGTAAAGCAATTAGCAACTAGCAAAAAAAAAAAAAAAAAAAACCAATATTCATCTACTAGCTTTAAGACTTCATTTAATAATCTAATATATTCTGCATCACCTGACTTCGTTCGACTGACCTCCATTACTTTTGTTTCGGATTCATTTACTGTATTATTATTATTATTACTGAACATCCCATTACAAGTAGTATATTAGGGCTATAGATAGTGAGACTAAGTTAATACATGACAATTGAATTAAAATAGAGATGACATAAATGGGGTGGAGAAATTCAACAAACACTTTATAACAGCATCTTCACCGAAATACCATAGTGAGATGTGCGTGGTATTCTATATTACACATATTTAAATGCATTAATACTTCATATCTACTACTGTTAAAAATTGGACACTCAAAAAAAAAATGATGAGGAACAGTTTGTGGCATTTCATAGGTACAGCTGTAGGGCTTATGAATACTGATTCCAAACCTCTAGAAGTACGATCCAAACTTTCCATGTCCTGTCAGAAACTGAGTTATATTATGTTCATGTTGCAATAACCTACTTTGTAGTCTGTCTTGAATACACTGACTGACAGAGCAAATGCAACACCAAGGAGGAGTGGTTCGAAAGGGATGAAAGTTGGGGAAAAAACAGAGTCGGCACGGAAGAATAATTGATGTTTATTTCAAACCGATATGCAGGTTACACAATGCGCACGGCATCGACTCAGTAGGATGTAGGACCACCGCGAGCGGCGATGCACGCAGAAACACGTCGAGGTACAGAGTCAATAAGAGTGCGGATGGTGTCCTGAGGGATGGTTCTCCATTCTCTGTCAACCATTTGCCACAGTTGGTCGTCCGTACGATGCTGGGGCAGAGTTTGCAAACGGCGTCCAATGAGATCCCACACGTGTTCGATTGGTGAGAGATCCGGAGAGTACGCTGGCCACGGAAGCATCTGTACACCTCGTAGAGCCTGTTGGGAGATGCGAGCAGTGTGTGGGCGGGCATTATCCTGCTGAAACAGAGCATTGGGCAGCCCCTGAAGGTACGGGAGTACCACCGGCCGCAGCACATGCTGCACGCAGCGGTGGGCATTTAACGTGCCTTGAATACGCACTAGAGGTGACGTGGAATCATACGCAATAGCGCCCCAAACCATGATGCCGCGTTGTCTAGCGGTAGGGCGCTCCACAGTTACTGCCGGATTTGACCTTTCTCCACGCCGACGCCACACTCGTCTGCGGTGACTATCACTGACAGAACAGAAGCGTGACTCATCGGAGAACACGACGTTCCGCCATTCCCTCATCCAAGTCGCTCTAGCACGGCATCATGCCAGGCGTGCACGTCTATGCTGTGGAGTCAATGGTAGTCTTCTGAGCGGACGCCGGGAGTGCAGGCCTCCTTCAACCAATCGACGGGAAATTGTTCTGGTCGATATTGGAACAGCCAGGGTGTCTTGCACATGCTGAAGAATGGCGGTTGACGTGGCGTGCGGGGCTGCCACCGCTTGGCGGCGGATGCGCCGATCCTCGCGTGCTGACGTCACTCGGGCTGCGCCTGGACCCCTCGCACGTGCCACATGTCCCTGCGCCAACCATCTTCGCCACAGGCGCTGCACCGTGGACACATCCCTATGGGTATCGGCTGCGATTTGACGAAGCGACCAACCTGCCCTTCTCAGCCCGATCACCATACCCCTCGTAAAGTCGTCTGTCTGCTGGAAATGCCTCCGTTGACGGCGGCCTGGCATTCTTAGCTATACACGTGTCCTGTGACACACGACAACACGTTCTACAATGACTGTCGGCTGAGAAATCACGGTACGAAGTGGGCCATTCGCCAACGCCGTGTCCCATTTATCGTTCGCTACGTGCGCAGCACAGCGGCGCATTTCACATCATGAGCATACCTCAGTGACGTCAGTCTACCCTGCAATTGGCATAAAGTTCTGACCACTCCTTCTTGGTGTTGCATTTGCTCTGTCTGTCAGTCAGTGTATTTGGAAAGAACAACTCCCTTGTTAGCCGGCCATTAGTGCAGGGTGATCCATATCTTGACACATATCTTGTGTATACTCCCTCAGTTCCTTTTGTACATGAGACATAGGGGACTTTTCATATATCAACAAGGCGTCAGAAGAAGTAGTAGCTGCTTTGGCAAGTTCATCAGCTCTTTCATTTCCTTCTACTCCATCATGTCCTCGGACCCATTTACTGTATTGTCTTCCTGTACTCCTCCTCCAATTTTGTCCTCATACCGTTCAGGAATTTCTTCAATTCTTTTGCAACTCAGATAGAATAAAAATATCATCGATAAATCTCAGAGTTTCGAATTCCACTCCTTGGATTGTGATTCCCTTCCCAAATTCCCCTTTGATTACTTTACAGCCCGCTCTCTATAAACAACGACCACTTATTGACGCAGGTATTATCTGGTTCATAATTTCGTCAGCTATTTAATAATGTAATTTAATCGTAAGTTAGTTTCGACAGATTAATGAACACATCAGTTATAAATTAATCAAAGTTAAAATCCCAGAATCGACCGGGAATCGAACGCCAGACCCTTTGAACCGAAGGCCGCTATGCTGTCTATTCAGGCAAGCAGTCACACACGTTCTTAATCTCATTCTGCGCACTAAAATGTGACCGATCAGAAAGGAACTCGCTTGTTTATGTAATTTCTTCCCGCTGGGCTCAAACAGGTAAATACTGGTCATCTGAGCCCAAGTGTTGCGGGTCCGATCACGATTCTCTTCGGTGGCATTTGAAGGTGCTCTAAACAACAACCTCCTGTCCATAGATTTACTGGCACGTAAAGAAAATTGTATGGGACAAAATACTAGCATCTTGGCTTTAAGTGTTATTTCTTCCTTTCCTTTCTTTCTGTGATACTCCGATCGTTTAAGGGTAGTGCTACTGTTTCTCACCTGTACCCGAATCCAGGTTCATACGAGGATCATAGGGGAACCCAAAAGTGTGAAAGATGAAATGATACACTATTTTACAAGAACATTTTCCGTCACAATTGAGTCATTCCCATTTTTTTTACCTAAACTAACGTCATTTACACAACTAAATTTGCATGTAATACACTTTCCCTTACCACTTGTGTGTGAATTTGTATATGATGATGTTGGATTTAGAATGTTAAACTAGTAGTATTTCTTGTAATATTTTCTTTCCATGGAATTTCTTGTTGTTCTCTTGTTGTTGTTGTATAATTATATTTTAACTCTGCTTTATTATCACACAGTGATCATTAGAGCCCGGAATTTTATGCGTGAATAGATTAGAATGCAAACTTACTGAAGCGAGAAGCAAGTATAGTCTACCTTCACAACCATTATGCTATGGAGTTTGCATAAACATTAGGGGTACGGCCCATCAGAACCCCTATAATTAATGTTACTCTTTCTACAATATGGAAGAGCGGGTGGCCGACATTTCCTACTAAGCAAATTAGTTTGCAATCTAACCTATTACCGCATGAAAATCCGGGCTTTAGTGATCATTGTCACCAGGATATTTCCAATTGCGATGTATTTGTTAATAATAATAATAATAAAAATAGTAATAATTTGAGCGGCGAAAGCAAATGCCTTCGACCGAGCCAGTGCGTTCTAGAAAAATACAATATATCACAATACCACGACATACAATACGATTTTTTAAGTACGAATAAACAGTATCATAACTTATTATAATTACCAACTTCCGGTCCCATAGCTAAATGGTTAGCGTGATGGCCTTTGGTCCATGGGTTCGCGGATTCGATTCCCGGCCGGTTCGAGGATAATAACCTTCATTTGTTAACTCCAATAGCTCGGGCGCTGGGCGTGTGTGACGTCTTCATCAATATAATCCATAATAGGTAAGGCCTCATCCTCACAGACGTGCAAGTCACCTACGCGGTGTCAACTCGCGAGACCAGCGCCACGAAAAACAGCTAGGTCATCGGCCCCTAATGGTACAAGGTGCAACGAAATGAAACGATAATTACAACTACAACATGTATTCACTGTCTAGAATCCGAAACGAATTATAATGAAAAAATACCATGAATACAAAACAGTCAGTGGATCAAATTCATAATTCCTTATTTTCGGGGACGATGCTTGCTGGTCCAAACGGGTCCAAAATCCAGGTCACTGGCCCCTCATAATACATTCATGTTCACAAAAAACAGAACACCTTGAAAGACTAGAGACAATAAGCTTATATTCACAGGACATGCCCATTAGTATGTTCTGCAGAAACGATTAGTATTTCAGTCACCTAAGTTCAGCATGTGTCCTATGGCCTAGTAGGCACTGGGTTTCGCACTGATAACTTGTTCCATGCGTGATGGTATCGATGCGTATAAGGCGCGAATGGCGTCCTGGGGTGTAGCCATCCATGCTGCATTCACGTGGTTCCACAGTTCATCTTTGGGGGTTGGCATTGCGTCACAGCACCGCACCAGACTTTTCGCCATATCCCACACATTTTTGATTGGCGACAAGTCCGGTGATCGGGTGGGCCAGAATAACAATTTGACATCCTTTGACAACATTATCCGCTGCCATTCCTGTCCCCAGTGATGTCTTTCATACACCATTGCATTCTAGCATGTTTATGTGCATTAGTCAAAGGTAGGCGGAGAAGTGGATGACGCGCCGGGAACCCAGACCATAATAAAAGGCGACGGACTGTCACACCTGATAGTGCACGATGTGTTACACTGTTCCACTATTGCACCAGAGCCAAGGAGGACGCAGATCTATCCTAAAATGCCATTCGGATGAGTGCCGATCTTCTCGGGGGTGGGGGGGGGGGCGGGTCTGGGTGGTGCGACGAGACCAATCTCGTAGTATTCCACGGCTTTCTGTGGACCATTCTGGACACACCCGTTGCACTGCCCACACACTTCGTCCCACACGAGCAGCAATTTTCCGTATGGATGCATCACGTTCTCTCATGCTAATAATGCGTTCTCTTTCAAACTCACTCATTTGACGGTACGGTTCTCACATACGTCTGCGAGGCATCCTCCACGTCTGCTCAAGTTACACTGATCCATTACCTTCGGTTTATAGACACAACGAGAGCCGCAGGCACAGTCGGTGGTGGTACGCTGAGATATCGATGAGGACCTTGAACCTGAGGGCCGACATGGTTCAAGTGCTAATCATTTCTTCAGAACATACTAGTGCACATACCCTGCAGATTTTGAGGTATCGTGTGGTCAGCACGACGAATCCTCTCAGCCATTATTTTGACCTTCTAGACCGGGGCGGCCATCTCACCGTCAGATGGATTCTTAATTGTAATCACGTAGGCTGAGTGGACCTCGAACCAGCCCTTGGATCCAGTAAGGGGAATCGAACTCGCAGCCACCGGGTAAGAGGCAAGCACCTACATCGCAGGGCCGGCTAACACAAACCCACGGCACGCCATTATTATAAATACTGATATAAAATTGCGCTTTATTGACTTTTACGAACGGTAGAAATTAGAAATTATAGGTTCAGATGTAAAAGCGGGCATGTCCTTCCAAAGAGCGCCTTCGTTACCAAAGTCTCCTTAAATACTCATGTTTCATAATCATGATATGTTTTCAACGTATTTTTGTTCTCTACATTGTAAATATTAAAAAAACGCAAACAATTTCAGTTTAATTTTTTAAACAGCAGTACGGTTCTGAGGTCAGTATCGGAAGGGTATGATCAACAGAAAAGTCACAACTTATGAGATGTTTATCTAACAAGTGTAATTTGGAGTCTAGTAGGTAGAAGGACCTGTTGTTTGTGTGTGGACTCTAAAAGGCAGACACACGCGAACTTTCATGTTTACCGGTGTCGGCATATTTCATGTAACTTGTTGAAAACTGAACCCTGTCCTGACAGGTCGTTGAGAGAGACCGATGGCCGGGTGAAAGGTCAGTCCTCAGGATATCTGATTTCTGTAGCATTCACAAAACAAGGACATTACAAACTCTCGCCATAGTTTTAAAAATTATTTATGTTGAGGGAGATCAAGAAGTGATTTCCGGATTGTGAAGTTCTTGACAAGTAAACGCAGACGGCAAACAAAGTTATGACATAGACAGAGTGAAGTATCAGGTGTCACGTAATAAGAACATATCCGTCCCCAGGAATAACAAATTGAGTTTCTGATCTCTCAGAGATTTAGTGTCAGAATGAAGTTAAAATATACGTTGGTTCGTAAGCAAATTCAAATCCGGAATTCATAACACGATGTTGGTCACCATAGGAAAAGATATTGTTAAGATTAAATTATTATTGACCGGGCGAGTTGGCCGTGCGGTTAGGGGCGCGCAGCTATGAGCTCGCATCTGGGAGACAGTGGGTTCGAACCCCACTGTCGGCAGCCCTGAAGATAGTTTTCCGTGGTTTCCCATTTTCACAAAATTCTGTACCTTAATTAAGGCCAGGGCCACTTCCTTTCCATTCCTAGGCCTTTCCTCTCCCATCGTCGCCATAAGACCTATCTGTGTCGGTGAGACGTAAATCAGATAGCAAAACAAAACAAAAATAGTATTGACTGAATGGTCGTCGTTGAAGCTTTCGGTTCAAGGAGTCTAGGATTCGATCCGACATTTGGTCGGTGACTCGGAGGCTGGGTGTTCGAGTTAGTTCCAAAACTCTCACACAACATACTACCAAACACCACAGAAACACACAATGGTAAATACATCAACTAGCGACGATTAGAAGTGGGAGGCACAAACATTTATAGACGGGTCAAAGAGATATCGCGGAAGGGGAGGGGGGTGTATACATCAAAATTGAAAGAAATTGCTATAAAAACATTGAGCTTTTTATGCTCTCTGAGCGAATTTCGATGGAGGGTTGACGGACAATCACAGGGCCTCTCAGGGTGCATGCACCAGTGCATTGCACTGCGCAAGGTGCAAAAGACGACTTCGCTTTGTTGACCAGAGTGCAGACCCCCACTCCTCGATTTGGAGCAATAGCGCTGTCTCTCTTTTTCCCCACGCTTGTCTCGCTCGCTCCGCCTGTCTCCCTCTTCCTCACTTGCTCCGTAGCGCTCCAAATCCGAGCCGAGTTGAGCCGAGCTTAGCCGAATAGCCCAGAGACGAAGCGTTGGTCCGAGCCGAGCCGAGCCGAGTTGGACCGTTGCACTATGCACAAGGACTCTGCGCCTCAGTTTGCACGCGTGAGATTTTGGGCGTTTGAGAGGCCCTGGTCCATCGGCTAGTGCCATCATAATTTAGTACTATACAATAAAACTCTCACCAAAGGAACAATAAGAACGCATATATTACAATTAAATAGAAATACGGTGTGATTATGCAATTTATAAGTCATGTATTGTTTGGCTAGAGAGTAAAATGTAGCAGACATAGACAGAACCTAACATACCGCTTAGTTGAGCAGGTCATTTCCTTACTTCCAAGTCTTCCCAGTCCAAAGTTTGCAATATTTTCGTAACGCTACTCCTGTGTCGGAAATCACCCAGAAAAAAATTATGCTGCATTCCTTTGGATCTTTACCAGTTCGCGTATCAAGAGTAATCCTGGTGAAGACGCCATACACTGGAACTGTACTCTAATTGGGGTCTTATCGGAGAGTTACACGCTCTCCTTGGCATCTGCAGTTTTCACAAAGAATGTTATTCTATCAAGTAGGTAATATAAGTGGTGTTGGTACCAGGTGACCGGGAAGTTCTTCCCATACTTCTACAACTCGTAATTACGTGAGCATTGTTAGAGCACACGCTCTGCTGTTCACTTTAATTAAATATCTGAAGTCACTTTAGATTAGTTCCCTATCGACTCTACGCAGCTCTCCCCAAAATGCTGTAGCACAAGCTTCTAGTGTTTATGAATGCCTCCTTTAATACAATAGACAATAGACCAGTACTTTACTCTGCTGCCTGTTAGAGAAGGCTTTCCTTCAAGTTCAAACTCAGTTTTCAAGGCCAGCGACCGACAAAGACCAGACTTTTTATTTTAAAAATATATTTTTTAAGCCTCCGTGGATCAGATGGCAGTGCGTCGGTCTCTCACCGCTGGGTTCCGTGGTTCAAATCCCGGTCAATCCATGTGAGATTTGTGCTGGACAAAGCGGAGGCGGGACAGGGTTTACTTCGGATACTCCAGTTTTCCCTGCCATCTTTTATTCCAGCAACACTCTCCAATATCATTTCATTTCATCTGTCAGCCATTAATCATTGCCCCCGAGGAGTGCGACAGTCTTCGGCAGCCGGCACAATTCCTATCCTTGCCGCAATATGGGGGCTTCATTCATTCCATTCCTGACTCGGCCAATGACTGGAAAACATGTTGTAGGTTTTCATTTTAATTTTACGTTTTTTCAGTCTGCCGAATATAATTTTGGAATTAATAAGTGTATGAACTACCTTAAAAAAAGAAAACATATGGTAAGATAATATTATACTTGAAAAAAAAGGAAACAACTTATTAAAATAGGACCAAATTTTAGGATAATAAGATAATACACATGAAGAATGAAACACCCTAAAAGAAAATTGAAAAACTTGCAAATATTATGGGAAAAAAGGATGAATGTTTACCATAATTTTCTCAGAATAAACTCTAATAAATTAACCAAACAAATCTTTGACTTCTTCCGTAACTGCGAAATGAAACCAACTTGTTTAAAGAAACTGAAGAAGACCTAGTAGAATTAGAATGAAAAAATTACAGAAAAAGCGCTATTTGATCGAACAACTAAAGTAATAACTAAAGACGAAAACATAAAGTTCCAAGACAAATCTACATTAAAAGCCAAACCAATTATCTCGGGGGATGAGAGGCAACGAACATCAGAAAGAATGAAGAAATACTGAGCAGTAAGAAAAGAACAACACACAGAAAAATTATTGATTCAACGTACCCCGATGAGAGTGAAACGAAAGAAGAATTACATGTTTCGTCCCTGAAAAACATCATCAGTTTCTATCAAATCACACTCAAAAATATTTTTGAATTCTGTTAATTCAAGGCAGTCTCAGGCCTGTCTTAAGCCACCTGCAGTTTGGCAACACCGCCTCACAAAGGTCATTTGAATTCACTCTGGAAGCGATCTGATTAACTAATTTCAGTATCTGATAAAATTATAACGGCGCAAGACATCGATATTTTTGTCCAACTATTTATCAGTATGATCAACCCTATAACGCACGTTTTATCCGATGACCGTGTATATTAAGAAATCATTTGTAGCAGAAGGCGGAACTAACCGTCGTACTGATATGATTTCCATCGATTGAAGACAAAACAAAGCAGAAATCATTGACCCTATGACAAGGTTTGAATACTTTTCCCCAGCCAGATGACGTAGATAAAGAAAAACATTATATATACATATACACCAACAATACCCTACATCCAGCCTACAACGTCAAGAACATATGAGTAAGAGGATCACTTCTGGTTGCTAGAGGGACCATTCCCAGGGTGGCAATCGTACAGATTGGACAGAAATATTCAGGACAAAATTGTTAACACGATTATAAAATTCTCATTGGCAATAATGCGGAACCATTTGCATGGAAAACATAGTATTTAATTTCCTACCGGTATCATAAAAAGAGTCCACATTATTGAGAACATTGGTATTTCTTTTACAAAAACATTGTAATCTAATTCAAAATATATCAATAAATAACTGAATAAATTACTAAAATAAATTAAATTAATAAAAATAATTAATTGAAATGTCCGTAGTATGGGCGCCAGAGTTCACCAGAAAGGATCCCTCAAATTTTGATCAAGCATGATAATTATCTCTCCCAGAGCGTCTACATGAAGCTGCGTACTGGTACATCTGCTTTAGGCCTCATCTACTAACCTGAAAACGACTAAATAGGTATGAACTACACCCAGGTTCATCAATAACTCCTCTAAATTATATCCGTGCATGAGCACCTCATCAACACACCAAAATATACATAAAATACACTCACAATATACTGCTGGAAGACTCCATATTAACAACAACAACAACAACAACAACAACAACAACAGTGATAAACCAAAAGCGAGGACCAAGCTACCATTTGCAGTCAGCCCGATGAAAATTCATCACAAAGCGTATATGTGTGGATAATTACTCTTCACTGTCCCTGTGTATTAACACAACTTACATATTCTCATTATTGGCCCTTCCTATATCACACAGATACCGTTCCTTTATAATACTGTGTTCACTGACTCTCACACTTGGTTTAAAGATACATTCACTCAAGCAACACACGCTTGCTGTTCCAGAACATATATTATGGAAAGTCTGAGACACAGTACCACATAGCTTTCACTAATATATAAGACACCAAGCCGCCACAAGTGATACAATACCAAGTGCCTAAGCACTCCACAGTTGTAGGTTAGTACCACACTCCACATACCACAACATTATAAGACCACGTTCCCCCAAAATCACACCTCCTCTTCCGTCCAAGTCCCCTCCACCGTTTTCTTACATGCCTAAATAGACCTCAGCTTCCCCCTACTCTCTCATGAAACGTCGAGAGTGATCCTGGCCATCCAATCATGAGTGGAAAATCCTCTTTCCAACAGCGAGACCACGCACGGAACCACTCCCGGATCCCATAACAATAACCAAGCCAAGTTATCAGACTCTGGGATGTTCCACACGACTCACGCAAAGTTCCAGAGTTGTAAATAGCACTGTTTTCACACCCGTTTGTACAAAACAAGTTATTCATATCACATATCGAGATCTTCCAGCTTAGAATATTTAGAATATTAAGAATAAATATACAAATGAAATAATAATAATACGAATAATGACAATAATATCTCCTACTTCTGAATAGAGTGCGAGGGTGTGATATATGTATTATCACAACACCAATTCAAATTTTTTTCAAAGAACTTGTGAGTTACTCTGCGTCCTTTTTCAAACACATATTGATGTCAGAATGAATAAAAAAATATTGCAAATGTCCATGTATCCATCAAAATTATCACCCAGTTTACTGGTTTCACGATTTACCTTTTTTTATATACATTGTTCATTCCATTCTACATGACTCATTGTTTGGCTACGTCTTATTAGATTTCTATTGGATTCGGTAAGCTTTGTCGAGAGGCAGCCTTGGATTCAAGGAATAAATTAAAATAAAAAATTCAAATGTAAAATTTACAAATGCATCTTCATTATAGACTGTTATGCTTTTCAGCGTTCAGTCTGCAAAACTCCTGTGAATTTACTAAACCCCTCAACAATCCTCTATTTGCAGCTATTTATGTGGCGTCGTTTAGTTATATACTTCTTAAAAAGCTAGAAATTGAGCCTAACCATCGTCGTCTTGGTTTACCTCTACTGCTCTTTCCCTCCCCTAACAGAGTCCATTTTTTTCCTATATAAACTATCCTACACCATTCGCCTCACCACCGCCGACGGTTTACGCGTTCCATCGAGTCCATTCCTATCTGTATCTCCTCATTCCGAGTGGATAGATATATAGATAGACAGATAGATAGGCGGATAGATATACGAGGGCAGATCAAAAAATTAGTTGCACTTCCCAGTTATGGCCATTTATTACACCACCTACACAACAGCAACACGACTATAACGACATACATTGCAACGCCACTTTTCCACATAGTTTCCAAGAGACTCCAAACATTTCTTCGAACGCACAACCAACTTGTCGGTACCGGATGCATAGACATTTCCTCCAGCGTTCTGCAACCACTCGGAGACAGCGGCCTTCACCTCCTCATCGAACTGGAAACGTCGACCACCGAGCTCCGTTTTGAGCTTACTGAACAGATGAAAGTCACATGGCGCTAGGTCGGGACTGTAGGGTGGATGTTGCCAGACCTCCCACTAGAAACGCTGCAGCAGTTCTCTCGTTTGGCGGGTCTTGTGAGGTGTTGCGTTATCGTGCAACAAAATCATACCGGCGCTCAATTTCCCCCGGCGCTTCTCTTTAATCGCTTTACGCAAACGGTGCAACGTTTGAAAATACGACGCCACGTTGATCGTCGTTCCTTTCGGCATGAATTCCACGTGCAGGAAACCCTCCATGTGAAAGAACACTGTCGCCATAACCTTACCGGATGAAGGTTGAACCTTGGCCTTCTTTCGTTGTGGTGATGAGGGGTGCACCCATTCCATTGATGTTCTCTTCGTTTCGGGGGTGAAGTGGTGGGCCCGCGTTTCGTCGCCTGCGACCATTCGCCGCAGAAACCCGTTGCCGTCTGCGGTATAGCGTTAAAAATGCCAGGGAGGATTGGAAACGCTCTCCCTTGTGCTCATCGGTGAGAAGACGTGGGACCCATCTTTGACACAATTTACAATATCCAAGGTCCTCGTGAACAATGGCGAACACACTGCCATACGACATGTTTAGCTGCGTCGCGATTTCTCTCAGTTTAATGCGCCGGTTCTGTCTAATGATTGCATTCACACTGTTGACCTTTGCACGGGTCCTGGACGTTGCGGGCCTGCCTTCGAGATGGTTGTCCGTGATATCCGTGCGTCCGGCTTCGAATTGCTGACACCACTTTACTATACCTTGCCGGGAAATGGCTCGCTCCCCTTACACAGCACTAATTTCACGATGAATGTCCGTGCAATTCTTTCTTTTGGCCCATAGGAATCGGATTATCGCACGCACCTCATGTTTGGAGTGAACGTCCAGTTGACGCGCCATTGCATTTGGCCGCTATTCACACAATACTAGACGAGACACCACAGCGATCTGCCTAACAGACGTGCTGGCAGTGTCTGTCCCTTTCTCCGCTGTGCCTACGTTTGCGACACACAGCGCACTGCTGCGGCGCGTTAGTGCAGCTAACCTTTTGATCCACCTACGTAGATAGATAGATAATGCCTTCATTGGTGGCATACATCAGTACATTGCCATTGATGCTTTCACGGCCCGTACTTATAGACATGATACTGTATAGGCTTTTGGGCTCATGCCGTGTCTACATCAACATAACTTATAATTGCAAATACAAATAACACAAAGAATATTAAATTGAATACCAATAGTAATAATATTAATCCTTAATTTTAAAATACACAAAATAGAGTACACTTAAATGACGTAACTACAGTAATCCATTCATTCATCTCATTCCTTCATTCACCCAACAATCCAGCAAGTCAGCGGTATCTACTCAGCAAATACTCGCGACAAGCCACTTTCAACTTGCGGTGAGAGGGATTGTCTCTATTGTTCGCAGATAGCATGTTCCATGACCTGGGCACCCTCTTTTGTTGTCCCACCTCTTTTTACCAGCAATCGTTATTGCTGCGTTCATGTCCGTTACTTGTAACTTATGAATGGAATATCCTGAGTCCACCCAGCTTTCACTACCGTAAAGCAAAGTTGGTCTGAAAACAGACCGATGTAATGATAATTTCGTCCGGGAACTGACTGTCTTCCTTCCTAAACAATACTCTTGATCGCAGCTGCGAGTTCAGTGCATTAGCTTAACTGCACCTTGATTCAGTATCCTGGAAGAACGCACATCCTAAATATTTGAAATTATCTACCTGTTCCAGCTTTGTATCCCCAATCTAACATTCAGTTTATCTTGGATTTCTTACTTATTGACATCAATTTAGTCTTCAAAAAGCTAATTTTCATACCATACTCATTGTACCTATATTCAAGTTCCAAGATATAGGACTGTACAATCTGTCATTAAAACTAAGCCATCAGCATAGGCCAAAGTGCTTACAACCCTTCCATCTAATTGAATCCCTCCCTGCCACTTCATACCTTTCGGTAGATTATCCACGTAAATTATGAACAATAAAGGTGAAAGATGACAGCCTTGTCTAACCCCTGTAAGTATAGTACGCGAACCTTTTCTTGATACCTGAGCACCCTCGTGCTGAATCGGTAGACCTCGATTATCTTCGAGATTCGTATTGGCAACCTTTGAAGCACAAACTATGAATCGCTTATTAATTGCCGAGAGACATCTGGCGTACACTTTAGGTACTAGTACTGTTTTTGTTTACACAGCAAAGCCAAACTATAGAATTCATGCTAGGAACAAGATTAGCATCGAGAAATGTTGTATAATGTGTGTGTGGCACAATTGTTGGCTTAAGATACCGATAATAAAAGTTTAGAAAGTTCATATCGATCAATCATATTATCGATTCAATTCAGATTTTATTTCCATTCAGTTGGCAGTATAACAGGAACTGGGAGAGCTCCCTCCTTACTCCTCATCCCCGTAAATCTTGGTATCAAGAAAAGGTTCACGTACAGTACCTTGAACCAAGAACTCATTCCACCATCAATTCTCACTGCAGCCCAATTGTCAACATAAATGCTTTTGATACTGTATAGGCTTTTTGGCTCATGCCGTGTCAAGAAAATAAGGTGAAATTCTTTACGTTTCGCAGAGCACTGTGCTCTGCGTCATCAGAAGACAGTCGAGAATTTCACCGGAGGGTCTCTTCTACCTACCGGTATGTCAACCGCCTCTCCTGCTGCAAAATTTTCCGCACAGTTTCAATGTTTTGCTCAGTCACTGGTTCAGACGGTCGCCCAGAACGAGGATCGTCTTCAACCCCCAAATTTCCCCTCTGGAACTCTTTGTACCAGCAAAAAACTATTGTCCTGTGTGGACAGTCTTTCCCCAGCACAGGAGTCATTTCCTCCAGGCACTGCTCAACAGTTAATCCACGAGCAAAATTGTAGCGAATAATTGCGCGATATTCACCTTCAGACCACACTGACATCTTAACTTGCTTTCAATCCCACTGCTTGGTAACAACTGGTGTGGAGGTCGCGCCTTGCTGTCTTCTAGACCGGTCTTCATCCCTCTTTTCATCCCTCAGCATATCAGGGGTGTCCAGGCAACCGTTTTTGCGTATGGCAAAACTTTCCTAGTGCCCTTTGTATGTACGCAGCACGTGCCTACCACAAAGCGAGCCAGTCCCTTCGTCCCACTCTCCTGACCACTTTGCGCTCTTACGCCACACGGGCTCTTCGACGTCACACGTCAGCCAGTTGGTGGACACTGTTCCAGCGACTGTACCTAGTGCAATATAGCACTTTTTTACTTCACCCGACTGTACGGATATTTGGTAGAGAGAGTGACAGGAAGTATCTCGCAGGTCGCGCTACAGCCGTATATCATGTGTGTCGCTCCTCTGCACGTTCCGGCTATCGATTTCGTTTGTAAACCTTTATTTATATTACTAAGGTGCAATTTATCTTCTCGCTCCTCTGACCCTGCTAGGAGCCTCGTCCGAAGTCAGCGACTCATAATCTCAGTATTTACAGCCTCTCCGTGTGCATCAAACCCCTCAGTGAAAAACAACGGTATACTATGAAAACGAGGACATTTACAAGAATTAAACTACGGTAAGGTAGCAGGAATAGATGAAATTAGACATGAAATTCTGAAATAAAGAGGGATCCACACATCAAATCTCTCCTTCGTAGAGCAATAGGATTAGCATGGATTGTAATAATGTTAATGTTACTTGCTTTACGAACCACTAACTAACTCTACGGTTTTTGGAGGGGCCAAGTTGTTAGAATTGAGACCCGCAGGAGTTCGTTTACGTGCCAGTAAATCTGGCGACACGAGACTGACGTATTTGAGTACCTTCAAATACCACCGGACTGAGCCAGCATCGAACCTGCCAAGTTTGGGTCAGAAGGCCAGCGCCTCAACCATCTGAACCACTCAGCCCGGCCAGCATGGAATGTACGGTAGCTACCGATTGGAAGAAGGCAGTAAGTATACTTACATGTAACGAACGGAACAGGAAGGACTTGCACTTCTTTGACGATATTTTAATATGGATATGTTTTGGGGCAGTCTGTCTAGCCGGAATTCTTCTTCTACTTTTACATGGCGTCCCAGAGGAATGGTCAATGTTCAGGGATGTGACAGAAACTATCATTTGAAGCAAAAAAAAATCATATGGGCATTTGCCCTATTCCGAACGGTTTCTGAGATAAAATGTTTAATGTATATTTGTATTTGGGCTAGTGATGCGCATGTAATGTTCACCATACGCGTGTTCGTGGGACATTGATACCTGCAGGAAGTCTCCGTGTGTTAGTAGTAAGACTACGGTGCACCATTTTAACAATGTGTTGCTGTTCCTGCATAAAATGTTGAACTATGCGTACAGAAGAAAAATGGGAACTTGCAAGAATACCTGTTCAATCAATCACTACTGATCTGCATTTAGGGCAGTCGCCCAGCTGGCAGTTTCCCTAGCCTTTTCTTAAATGATCGCGAAGAAATTGGAAAATTATTAAACATTTCCCTTGGTAAGTTATTCCAATCCCTAACTCCCCTTCCTATAAACGAATATTTGCCCCAATTTTTCCTCTTGAATTCCAACTTTATCTTCATATTGTGATCTTCCCTACTTTTAAAGACACCACTCAAAATTATTCCTCTACTGTTGTCCTCCCACGCCATCTCTCCACCGACAGCTTGGAACATACCACTTAATCGGGCAGCTCCTCTCCTTTCTCCCAAGTCTCCCCAGCCCAAACTTTGCAACATTTTGTAACGCTACTCTTTTGTCAGAAATCACCCAGAACAAATCGAGCTGCTTTTCTTTGGATTTTTTCCAGTTCTTGAATCAAGTAATCCTGGTGAGGGTCCCATACACTGCAACCATACTCTAGTTGGGGTCTAACCAGATACTTATATGCCCTGTCATTTACATCCTTACTACAACCCCTAAATACCCTCATAACCATGTGCAGAGATATATATACCCTCTGTTAACAATCATATTTATGTGATTACCCCAATGAAGGTCTTTTCTTATATTAACACCTAGGTACTTACAATGATCCCCAAAAGGAACTTTCACCCCATCAACACAGTAATTAAAACTGAGAGGACGTGTCCTATTTGCGAAACTCACAACCTGACTTTTAAACCAGTTTATCATCATACCATTGCCCACCGTCCATCTCACATCACTATCGAGGTCACCCTGCAGTCGCTCACAATCTTGTAACTTATTCATTACTGTGTACTGAATAACATCATCTGCAAACAGCCGTATCTCTGATTCCATTTCTTTACACATATCATTGATATATATATATATAAAACATAAAGGTCCAATAATACTGCCATGAGGAATTCCCCTCTTAATTAGTACAGGGTCAGATAAAGCTTCGCCTACTCTAATTCTCTGAGATCTATTTTCTAGAAATATAGCCACCCATTCAGTTACTCTTTTTTCTAGTCCAATAGCACTCATTTTTTGCCAGTAGTCTTCCACGATCTACCCTATCAAATGCCTTAGATAGGTCAATCGCAATACAGTCCATTTGGCCTCTTGAATCCAGGATATCTGCTATATCTTGCTGAAATCCTACAAGCTGAAATTCAGTGGAATAATCTTTCCTAAACCCAAACTGCCTTCTGTCAAACCAGTTATTAATTTCGCAAACATGTCTAATATAATTAGAAAGAATGCTTTCCTAAAGCTTACATGGAATGCATGTCAAAATGACTGGCCTGTTATTTTCAGCTTTATGTCTATCACCCTTTCCTTTATACACAGGGGCTACTATAGCAACTCTCCATTCATTTGGTGTAGCTCCTTCAACCAAAAAATAATCAAAAACATATTTCAGATATGGTACTACGAAGGCGGTTTTTTTCAACCTCCGGAGGATAATAAATGAAAGACAAGTGTACGTATCCACATGAATTTATTACCAAATGTTAGGTACAAATGTGGTTACTTTTCAACATAATCACCATGGAGGTTGAGGCATTTGTCATACCTGTGGACAAGCTTTTCGATCTTCTCTGCACAGTATGTTGCCGCCAGTGCGTTCAGATAGGCCCGAACGTTGGTTTGAAGATTTTCATCCTCCTGGAACCCCTGCCCTCCCAGCCACTTTATCAGTCCCGGGAAGAGGTGGAAGTCACTCAGCGCTAAATGGGACTGTACGGTGGGTTGTCAAAAACGCCCCACCGAAATTCCTCCTGCAGAAGTTGTTAGGTGACACGAGCACTGTGAGGGCGAAGATGTTGTCTGATGACCACAAGTCACCGGATGGCAGCAGCGTTGAGGGAGGGCAGAGGTTCCAGAAGGAGGAAGATCTTCAAACCAATGTTCGCGACATTCCTACTGGCGTCATTTTATTTACCTAATGTTGATTTCAGTTCGAAAACCACTAAGGCAGTCTTTCGGAGGATGTAAAAGGGCAGGTGCAGAGTGAGAGTATGCCATTATAATGAAAATTCCCCAACTGGATTGTGACTGATGGTAGGCAAGAGGGCCTACCATTACAATGAAAATTCCTAACTCAGTCTTCACATAAACAAAGATGTTTGGAGACTTCCCCGTCGCGTTTCTATGGTAATGTTAAGTCCTATGCAATTTAATACAATCTTACACACAACGTGTACACTACCTAACCTAGAATTCTGTATACAATGTAGAATTCCATAAAGAAACACGGGTGTATCAGCTAGTAATTTATACATATAGTTACGGAGTTATGAAGCAGAACGTACCACACATTGTCACCTGACGCTTAAAATTCTACGTGAAGCACAGTACATGAACGAAAAGTAAGATATATTATAGGAAAAGGACCATTGCAGACTTAATAAAATAAATTTCAGTAACACTCACAAGTTCCAAATGTGGTACAAACTGTAAAGACCAGGTTGCACAGCAAGAGTAAAGGATCAACTGGATACGTACCTGAAAAGAGAAATATTTGCTTTAGTAAAATTGTCTCAAGTAAGATAATATTATTTATTTATTTATTGACATGGTACATATTGAAAAAGGATGAAAGTTTTGTAGCCAAAAGAGCCCTTAATTTTCATCTGCACGGGGTACGAAGAAGAGGAAGGTCTAAGAACAGCTAGGACCAACAGATGAGGTAAAAAAACAACAGCTTTACAGCTCCACTGATGTTGAAGCACAAACAACTGCAAACAACAAAGAGCAAGTGTGATCTACATTTCCCTGGGTGCCTTAAGATATGTCCTGTGATTCTATCTCTTCCATGGTCAAATTTCGCCGAACAGATCTCATCTCACCAATTCGATTCAGAATCCCGTCATTCGTGATTCGATCCAACCATTTCACCTTCAACATTCTTCTGTAACACCACATTTCAAAAGCATCTACTATCTTGAGCTATTTATTGTCCATGATTTACTTAATGCCACCGGGCGAGTTGGCTGTGCAGTTAAGGGCGCGCATCTCTGTGCACACATCCGGGAGATAGTGCGTTCGAACCCCACTGTCGGCAATCCTGAAGATGGTTTTCCGTGGTTTCCCATTTTCACACCAGGCAAATACTGGGGCTGAACCTTAATTAAGGCCACGTCCGCTTCCTTCCCATTCCTAGACCTTTCCTGTCCCATCGTCGCTATAAGACTTATATGTGTCGGTGCAACGTAAAACAAATAGCGAAACATAACTTAATGCCAAGCTCCAGATGAAAGTATTTAAAAACTCATTTCTAATATTCGAAGTGACGATATTTGTTTTCTTAAGAAAGGTCTTCCTTGCTTGTACTAGTCTGTATTTGATGTCCTCCTTATTTCTGCCATTGTTAATTATTCCACTAAACAATCAACAACATTCACCTATTTTCCTCAAGACTTCATATCCTAATCTAATATTACCGGCACCACCTGACTTCATTCGACTGCACTCCATATATTTGTTTTAGATGTATTTTCATTTAATCTTTTACTCCTCCAAGACTTGTGTCCACACGATTCAGTAATTTTTCTACATCTTCTGCAGAGTTAGATAAAATAACCATATCATCGGGAAATCTCCGAGATTTTAATTCCTATCCTTAGATTGCGATTCGCTTTCGAAATTACTCTTTGACGTTTCTTGCCACCTGTTCTTCATAAACACTGGAAATAATAATAATAATAATAATAATAATAATAATAATAATAATAATAATAATAATAATAATGTCCGCCTCTGTGGTGTAGTGCTTAGTGTGAATAGCTGCCACCCCTGGAGGTGCGGGTTCGCTTCCCGGCTCTGCCACGAAATTTGAAAAGTGGTACGAGGGCTGGAACGAGGTCCACTCAGCCCCGAGAGGTCAACTGAGTAGAGGTGGGTTCGATTCCCACCTCAGCCATCCTGGAAGTGGTTTTCCGTGGTTTACTCCTTTTCCTCCGGACGAATGCCGGGATGGCCACGGCCGTTTCCTTCCCTCTTCCTTTTCTATCCCTTCCAATCTTCCCATCCCCAACCAAGACCCCTGTTCAGCATAGCAGGTGAGGCCGCCTGGGAGAGGTACTGGTCATCCTCACCAGTTGTATCCCAGACCCAATATCTCACGCTCCAGGACACTGCCCTTGAGGCGGTAGAGGCGGGATCCCTCGCTGGAGGGTAACCAGTTTAATAAAGCAATAATAATAATAATAATAATAATAATAATAATAATAATAATAATAATAATAATAATAATAATAATAATAGTAATAATAATAATAATAATCGTCTAGCCCGTTCTTCCGTAATGCAGTGAGAGTAACATAGGGCCGAATCCCTAATGCTTATGCATAACTCATAACTTAACAGTTGTGCAGGATAGTCTACACTTGGGCTCTAAAATATATATATTCGTTTACGGCCTTTAGAGACCACGTTAGGTAACAATTACATGTTTCTGGAAGCCTTCCTCACAGCCCAAAACTTTAGCATCCTTCCTCTGGCAGCCTGTCTTCTTTCTTCCGTCCACCCACAGTTAAGTTTTGGTTCGTCATGGAATCCCTTATATCTGTCAATCACTGAGCTAAACTTTGTTCGGTTTGAGATGTCTTCTGAATTTAGTCCCACCTGTTTGAGATCCTTTCTCATCTGCCTGAACCATTTGTCCGAAACTTTAGGTCTGCTGTCTAGTATTGTGAAAATCCTTTTCGTTAGTTTTTTCTCATCCATTCTAAATAATAATAATAATAATAATAATAATAATAATAATAATGATAATAATAATAATAATAATAATAATAATAATAATAATAACCAGAAGAAGGAGGAGGAGGATTATAAAGAGATTTCTAGTGGTCCTATCTAATTTCTCTGAAGACAATGTTGCAGTGAAGCTACAAGTGTTCACTTGGAAGAAAAGCAATCATTTTTCTTGTCTGGAAGGTGCAGTCAATTGTCTTCAGTTGACCGAAAATATTGACGTAGAAGGGAGCTCTACGGAGTGTATTGTATGTGTATTCTCTTCGATGGCAAGCACATGGAATGGCATGAGAAGTATATGCTCTGCGTCCCTAATAAAGAATGACCCGGCGAGTTGGCCATGTTCACACCAGGCAAACGCTGGGGATGTACCTAAATTAAGGCCACGGCCGATTCCTTCCAACTCCTAGGCCCTTCCTATCCCATCGTCGCCATAAAACCTATCTGTGTCGGTGCGACGTAAAGCCACTAGCAAAAGAAATACAAAAACAAAGAATGGTCTCCTGATTTAAACAGATATGAAAATAATAAGTCAGGAAATTCATGCCACGATAAAATCTGATGCTGATATTTGAAAGGTAATAGCAAATATGGGTGGAATAAATAAGGCAATTGCCTATTCTGAGATCAGAAGTGCTTATTATTTCCATTAAATACCCGGTATTTTCATGGACATATCCCTGATGTCGTTTGGTAAAAGGCAAAGTGGTAGATTTAAAAGAATTAGGGCAGAAGTTATATGGTATGCGACAGTTTATATATTAACAAATGTAATCAATATAATATGCTCGGGCTGTATAATTAGCCAATCGTGTCACAACGCGACCAGCCGGATAAATTAATTCACAATTAATATCAATAACGTAATAGGCGTAAATATAAAATCAGTTAACCCGGTTTTATTTACTACATGCAATTAATTTATTGGCTTGACAATTACCCATTTCGACACCATTCGTTTCTATACTAATCGTACTAATGAGGATGTTTCCCGTTTATATCCTTCTAATGTAACTCGCTGAATCTTTTTAAATTCATACATACAGTAATCATGATGCATATATTTGTTTCTTTCTTTATACCCTTAATTTAATTATCAACAATTTAGTTATTAATTAATTAAATTATTAAATATTATAATTCCTGTTTTACACTCTAATACACAGTAATAAATTTTATTCACGCTTATGCATGTCCATACAAACTTTTACTGGGTGTTTTAGCAATTGCTGAAATTAGCTAACTAGTTTAAATATTATTACACATATTTGCGAAGTTACAAAGCGATCATGGAAACAAAATTGTAACAATCTTTTGCCTCTTTCTCCGGAACTGAGCTACTGTCCGATCATTTTCCACAGATCGTTTCACTGGAAACTCTTTTTCACTATCGTCATAAAATCTATACTTATCATCATTCCAGTACGCATCTAAAGCAGTGGTATTCAAACATTTTGGTTGGCGTACGCCCAAAATCCTATTGTGTTACCTTCATGCCCCCGAAGGTACGACTAGGCTATATTGCGATTATACCAGAAATAACAAATAATGTTAATTATCATCATTATCATCATCATCATCGTCGTCTTCCGCAGCTTATCCCGCTTGTTCACGGTCTCTGCATACCATACCTCTAAACCGCACTGCTGTTTACAACCGTTCCAAGACATTACCTATCTATCTATCTATTTATCCATCTATCTACTGAGGCATGAAAGAGTTGTGGTCGGGGATTTAAGGCCGCATGCCCTTCCTGACACCGCGGGATTTTCAACTGAAAATCACACCCCAGCAACACCAGGAATCAAAACACGGTCGCCGTAAGATAGGTAATAATCATGAAGAGTCCGGATTGATAGGTTATAATAGGTTAGAATGAAAACTTATAATCGAGTAACAAGTATACACTATCTGCACAACGATTATGCTATGAGATTTGCATAGACATCAAGGTTACAGCTTACAAAACTCCTACAATATATTGAACCCATGACCTTTGTGCCCTAAGAACATTATGCATAAATCGACAATCATTTAAAAGTTGGATTCTTGATAGCATGGATTTGATACGTGACGAGGAGGTGATTACCTTCGGTCCCACGCTCTGGGGTACGTGACGTCAGCCACACGTGTCAACGGCGGAAGAATCTCAAGTCATTTTTGTGAACTATTTCAAAGCGCGTGTACATGGCGTGACCAAGCCAAGTCAAAAAACATATAGTGCCTATCAAAGGGGGTCAATCATCTCACAAATCGAACCAGTAAAAATTTTAAATGTCCATGAACACTACCGCCAGAAATGTAGCAAGCATGTAGTCACTTTCAAAACTCTTGAAATTACAGTTTAGGTAAATCAGAAAATTTATAGAAATTTTCTTGGCGGCAAAGGGAGAGATCCGAAGAGAGGGGGTAACTGCTATAAATATGAAGGGACGCCATGACGAAGTCTCCTTCTCCGGCATTTGTGATACAAAGCGGACGAAAAATTGTTGAACTGCTCTGCGAAATCAAACCAACGAAAGTAGACTGATTTCAACTGCAGATTTTAGCCATTGCGGCTAAGTCTTGACTCCATGAGGAGATAGTTTTCTTGAGTGAAATAATTGTACCAGATAGGACGGTCAAAGTACTGAATAAATTCTAATGTGATTAAGTAATTCGTGTGCGTAAATAATTGTAGTCCATCGTGTGCACTCAACAAACAAGTGAAGGGTATTTTCTTTTTTTATGCTTTATTCCAGGAAACCTGAAGAAATATTTAAAAAATGGTTTGTAAAGCCATGAATGTAAAAATGGCTAAATAAAATGCCAGGGTCGCAGGTGAGCCCTGTGACTACATGAGGTAGGTGACTTTGCATCTTACCACCTCTTATATCTTGTCTCATGATCTCAAAAAGTGTATTTGAATGGGGATATACGACGCAGTGGTCACCCTACTAAGTTTTGTAAATGTGAGAATACGACTAAAAAGGAGTCATTTGTTTTATTTTCCACTTGGCTAAATTTTTGAAGTCTTGCGAGTGCCGTATAATGTTGTAAAAAGTTATTGAATAGGGTTCCGAAGTGATATCACGTCCAATGTAGATCGTCATCCGTGTGAAGTGTACTGCCTATATTTTGTGATGCCAAATTAAGATGTTCATTCGACGTAAAAACTTTCTGTCTGCAATTTGACGTTAATAATAATCCATGGTCACTCATTTTCAATCGAGTGGAAGCGCGCTGACGGGTGAGAACCTAGGGTGATGAATTTGGTCACGGAGAGAAACGTTTTTCTATGCCCATTTTAAACTGTGTCTGACTGACAATAAAAAGATCTAGTAGAATGTTTCAGTCATTTTGTTCGTAAAAATCAAGTTATTAAATACGATCTCATTTATGCGAAGTTATTCATGAGTAATGCATTGTGCCATATTAGACGTCGAGATTTCTAGTAAGGATTTTATTCCAGTTCTTTGTCGATGATAATTGTGGAGCTGGGAAACAGGGGTTAGTTTTGTTGATATGAGATTTGTGAATCAGGTTGGACCTGTCATTGAAGCCGGGACGTGATAGCCCGAGGAATATTTTATAATGTTGGGAATGGAAAGAAATTCATAGAAATCCATAGCGGTATTAATTGGTGATGCGTATAATTAGTGTGGGCATCTTGAAGCTTAATCTGTGCATTTCGTTGGTTAGAATATCGTATTTGTTTAATTGTCGGCAGAGTTTAATGAGAGCATTTTGAGAAGCCAGTCAACTGTGAGTAAACCAGGTGTTTCATGTAACTGCCAAGCGAACTGGGGGGCGAGAGGACTCAACTGTGATAACGGGACACGCGTGGAATTGAGATTATAATTCTCGGCCAGGGAAACGTTAAAATGCTGGATTTGGTTGAAATTCATAGCCGGTAATGATCTGAGTATTGTGAAATACTGTAATTGGGGACGTAATGAACATTTGAAATCACGAACTTCGAGTATAAGGAACGGTGTAACCAAATTCAGGGTTGTCCAAAATATAGAGCGATGGTTGTGATGATCGGTTTGTCTGTGAGGGGTGTGCAAATTTCATAAATGGTAATGACGAGCTATGACATCGTAATTATATGGCGAGTTGTTTGGTTTGTACGTAGATTATTAGGATATCCAAGTGTTAATGACGGTTAGGACTAGATTAGATTTTAAAAGTGTGAGATCGCGAGACAAGATATATAACTGGACATGAATTATGTAACAATTCTTTTCCAGCCAGATAAATATCATAATATTGAATTCACATCACAGCTGCGTAGAAATTTGTGAAGAAACCAGAGTCCGCAGAGATAAAATTTGTTGTTCGTTAACATTTCGCTAAATCATTTAAATTTATTTATTTATTAAATTCAGTGAAACCGCATTTTGAAATAACTTTAATCAAGCGAATGACTTGGAAATGCATTCTGGAATTTTTAGTTTGCTTTCTGGGGAATATAACATGTAAAGTAACGGTTAAGGGGACATATCCGAAGGAAATGGATTTTACTGCCACAAAGTTTGTGAGCATTGCAATTGTTGTAATTATTGAACTTTGATTGATTGAGCACTGAATGTGCTGGGGATAGTAAAGTGGAACTTTGGTCATCAACCGATGTAACTTAATTGTGTTTAGCCTTCAGCCCAGAAACTTGGATGGTCAGGGGGTCATCAACCTCAGTGACTTAGATTAAGGCCATATGCCATTGTAGCATCATTTCCTTGCGGTCATCATCCACAGTGACTTTAAAGTAACTTAGAAGATTAGATGTCGGTCCATGACATAGACGCAGGTCACATCGATTCAATTAAGGGTCCATGCCGTAGAACCACTGTGTGGCACACACCGATTGGACGGCCTTAATTATACCCAGAGTCCAGAGTTCGTGTTACGAGGGCTGGACCATAACGAATCATTATGATGGTACATGTGGTCTCACATGGAAGCCGAATTTAAGGATTTCCAGACTTTCCTTTCTTAAATGATTAATAATTGAGACAATGGTTTCTAGTATGAATGCCCGTCAGGCAGTTACGTTAAAGTCTCACACCAGTGTTCTGACGTTTATGTAAAAATGATTGTGGTGTCCAGTGGACACAATTGACTTCTATAATACCGTTGACATATCCGAATGCTTCAGAATTTTCCTGAATAAATAGGAATCTTTTAAACAGACCTTTCATTCCAGTAGATAGATTAGAATTACTGAACCCTACCTTTACCTCAGCAAGTGACGAAGAACCCGATACGACCCAAGAGACAGATCTCATGAACTTTGCTGATAGGTAAGGAAGGTAGGTATCCCTCAATATGGACCTAAAGGGTTCAATATGTTACCCTTGCTACATTATGGAAGAACGGGTTGCACGATACTTCCTATTAACGAAATTAGTTTGCATTCTAACTTTAAAATCATGAATAATAACAATAATATATTGCATATAATCGTCGCTTGGGAAAGGAACCCTCGTAACTTCTTCGGAGTAAAGTTTACAGAAGAATCCGAAAACCGGGCGGTCAGCAATAGCTGGAGAACTGTTTCTGGCATTTTCATTGCTTAACGATAACCCAATTATTCGACCATTGGAGTCTTCTGTTCTCTTCTCAGGAAACGCGGCAAGTCTTCACAAGACAGATGGAGAAACGTGGTTTCTCTTGAGTGGAATTAGAAGGTGTTCATTACCTATCAACAATACAATATACTATAAACAGGGCTTCTGAAAAAATCGAAGTGAATGAGTGGATTTTGAAAGAAAAATTAACTCGCGAGGGGTCGCGTTACGGTTTTTTAGTCCGGGCGCAAACATTTTTTATTGTTTCGAAGTAGTTTCACGATATAAAGCTTCCTCCCTTCCTGTACCTTACAACGGACTCGCCTATTGGATGTGCTTACGTTCGCTGTTCCCCATTTTCATCACCAGTTAGTTAGTGGAAAGCTTTTTCACGGATATATTTTTCTTTAATAATACAATGTGTTTTGCATTAAAAACTGGTATTTTGTTTCATTAGATATGCCTTCCTTTAATAATACAGCGTGTATTGCTGTAAAGTTGGATATAATTTTCTTACACAATGCAACGGTATTTCTTTTCATGGACATGCTTTCCCTTAAAGATACAATGCGTTTTGCTACAAAAACTGGTATTTTATACTCCTCGGTCAAATCGACCGTGCGCGACCCATCACGTAGCTCTTTTGACGCAACCACTCGCGGGTTAAAAGAACAATGCAGCATAAGTGAGCATTTTTACATAGGTAGTCAATGCGAGGTACAAATTCACACATATTTTAGAATGAATAGTTCGGAAAGAGGATTTTGTGCATGGTTGACAAAAACACTAAATCGAAACAAGATTTTGCTGAAAATGAGCAGGATCAACTCTTTTCCGAACTGCTCACTGGAAACAGTTAGAACTATGATGAATTTGTGCCCCCTTGAGATAATCCCGCATACCACATTTTGAATACCACTGATCTAGAGTATCATCCTCCATCATGCTTGCAATAAACTTGGGTAGAGACATACAGAAAGACAGAAGACAGCTATCAACGTTGAACACAAGGCAT
Source organism: Anabrus simplex (assembly GCF_040414725.1). Lineage (NCBI taxonomy): Eukaryota > Metazoa > Arthropoda > Insecta > Orthoptera > Tettigoniidae > Anabrus > Anabrus simplex. The sequence continues at coordinate 62,800,403 of NC_090274.1, read as the reverse complement.
ACAAATATGGAAAGAATATTGTAAAGTGATGAATCTAATCGACTGTCATGTCCACAGGGCACTGTGCAGCTCTTTTATAATTTTTTTAGCATGCCGGTCTTTGGCGAAGAGGTTTCGGCTTCGAATCCATGCAAAGACCTCTACCAGGCCACTCCAGAGACCATACGAAGTGGCGCCAACCTTGGGAGCAAAGCCGTTTCTGCATAGCAGAATATCATTTTGTCCTGCCCACCCCAAAAAAAGAAAATTCTCCTCTAAGATGTTAAGTCCCCTTTAGTCTTCGGAGCCCCGAGTCGAGAACTACAGCGTAACAAGATATAAAAAGGAAGTCCCAAGGTTGGTTCTCTCAGGTCTTCTGCGGAATGGGTTGAGTTGCGCTGATAGCGTCCGGTGAGCTCTCCCCAGTGGGTTTGGTAGATGATTTTATATCAAGGTATGAGATTACAAAGCGGGTATTCGTTCAGAGAACTACATTTCCCAATGAAGACTGCTCAGACCTGCTGGAAGAGAAAATGTGGTAGAGGTATTCAGAAAATGTATTTATGAAGCAAGTCCTACTCTTTTTAGTTGTGATTATTTTTGATAGCTTCGTACATAAAATATTCCTTCAAAATATTTATTTTTGACTCAAGTTCTATTTTTTTCTGTTTACTTGTGAATATTATTGAAAACTCTGTACATCACACTCGTTCAAAAGTTTATTTGAGAAACAAGCTCTATTATTGTTCTGTTTCTTCCTGTTTGTTTGTGAATATTGTTATTATGAAGGAATGTTTGCTTTAATTGTTGTTCCTCATTTCACATGCCTGTGTTCATCTTAATCATGCCCTGCCCCCTTCCCCACACGTATATTACCCGAAGTCGGCACGCCTGACCATACGCTATTATTATTATTATTATTATTATTATTATGATTATTATTATTATTATTATTGCTTCGTTTCGGCCAGCTAAGGACCGCGTCATTTCAACTGTTTTCCTTGAGCTTTAATGTTGGTCCAGTATTCCTTCATTCGTATACGGTGTTGCTCCTTTCGCTCTTCCGTCCATGCCTTTCCAGTTTTCATCTTCGGCTTTGGTAGGAAACTCTGATGTTCTTGGTGTTTTTCCTTAAGTGGGACACGCTCCTGGATATCTTCAAATGAGATCCCAATCTCCTGCAGATCTTTCTGTACCTCACTGAACCATGCCCCCTTTGCCTTTTTCTCTTGGAGGAAAGAGAAAATGCGGCTGGTTAACCGTGTTGACTTCATTCGGGCCATGTGTCCATAAAAGGTAATCCTCCTTTTTCGCATCACATCAGTTATTTTCTCCACATGCGAGTACAACTCCTGGTTGTGCCGTCTCCTAATCTCGCCGTTGTCTTTGACTGGACCTAAGATTTTTCTCAAAATCTTTCTTTCCTTGGCCTCCAATTTCTCCATCATGCCTTTTTGTTCATTGCGAAACATTCCGCTGCATATAGAGCCTCTGGCCGGTTGACAGTGCAATAGTGTTTGGTTTTTGCATTCAGATATATAGATCGTTTGTTATAGATATTTTTAGTCACATGGTAAGTCATTTCCATTTTATTCATGCGTGAAGCAAAGGCTTCTTTTTCGGACATGTTAGGTTCTATCCCTTCACCAAGATACTTAAATTTTTCAACTCGCTTGACTTTTCCGTGAGTCCCTTCTAGCTCACTTGGCGCCAGTTTGATGTTTGTAATGAATTTCGTTTTCTCAAAGGAGATTTGGAGGCCCGCCTTTGCAGCTTGTGTTTGAAGCTGGTTGATCTGCTTCGTGGTCACATCCAAGGAATCAGCGAAAACCGCGAGATCGTCTGCAAATGCTAGACAATCAATTGAAAGGTTCTTGTTCTTATGGCCTAGTCTGACTCCGCTTTGGACTCCTTCATAACTCATTTCTCTGCGCCATTCAAGGATCACTTTCTCAAGAACGCAGTTGAACAACAGAGGTGAGAGACCATCTCCTTGCCTAACTCCTGTTCGTATTTCAAAAGCATCTGAAGTCTCTCCTCTAAACTTCACTTTTGAGATGGTATTGGTGAGAGTCTGTTGGATGATCACTCTTGTTTTACCGTCCAAGCCAAATTCCTTTAAGATCTGAAGTAGGGTAGTTCTATCAATTGAATCATAGGCCTTCTTAAAGTCGATGAACGTTACTACAAAAGGCTTGCTCCTTAGTTTAAGATATGAAAGGACAGATTTCAGATTCATAATCTGCTCCACACATGACCGTCCTTTCCTTAAACCTCCTTGGTAATCACCCAGCTGTGGATCTAGCTGTTCTATTATTATTATTATTATTATTATTATTATTATTATTATTATTATTATTATTATTATTATTATTATTATTCACAGGGCACTGTTAGATGATATCACTCCGTGTTGAAGAACGCAGTTGCAGCAGCATCAGACTAAACTTCGGACTGGGAGAAAGTGTGACATTTGAATTCGGACTTAACTCGTGGTTGGGACGGTGGAAAATTTGTTGAGTTCCGAGTTAATTGGAGCGTAGAATGGAAAAAAAATATGTTTAGCAGCTAAAGCACAATATTCATATCTCGTATATACTCGATTCACTGTAAATTTTTGGAAGCAGTTTAACTTAGATCAGGGATGGCAAAACTATAGCACGCGTGCCACCAAGCGACAGTTATACACGACTCCAGTGGCACGCCGCACAATATACTACCATATTTTAATGTTGTAATATGTAACAAATGGGTCGAAAATTTAGCAACACAGCAAATTTCAACATTACGCTTTAATAAAGAAGTATAACCGAACCAAACCCCATAGCACTACAGCCCTTGAAGGTCCTTGGCTTACCAAACGACCGCCGCTCAGTCGAAAGGCCTGCAGATTACGAGGTGTCGTGTGGTCAGCATGACGAATCTTCTCGACCGTTATTCTTAGCTTTCTAGACCGGGGCCGCTATCTCACTGTCAGATACCTCCTCAATTCTAATCACGTAGGCTGAGTCGAACCAGTCAACAGGTCCAGGCAAAATCTCTGACCTGGCCGGGAATCGAGCCCGGGTCCTCCGGGTAGGAGACAGGAACGCTACCCCTTCATCACGGGGCCGGCTAATAAAGAAGTGTGGGTCAATTAATTCTGTTGCCGTATTTTACAAATTTTATTACCTTAAAGCAAAAAATATTATTTCTTAAAATATGCCTGTTTCTTAAAACGTAGTTTTCAGTGATTTCAAAATAAAATTACGAAACATTCAGTCGAATGGATTTTCTATGTAATGCAGACTAATACCCAAATGAAGTCAAATGAGGGGGTTTCATGATGATTTTAAAGGAAAATAACAAATGGTACACAAGACAGTAAACAAATAATAGACAAGACCTTAATTGACACGCTAGTCGGAAAATGTTTCCCCGACTTAGATGTTCCATAATTGTCAACTACAGTATGTCAGTTCAATTTCATTGCTTCGAAATCACTGCTATATGCTCTAACTCTTGTACTTTAACGATGCTATTAAAATTATATAATAAACAAAATTACCACTGCAAGGCGAAGTTATACATTTCATTGACTCGATATGCTTTGTCCGCGTGAAAACCCTCAAATGAGGGAAGGTTTTGTATATAAATATTTTTATAACTGTTAAACTCATATTTAATCATAATTAAATTTTTTTATACTTCCAGTTTAGTTAGTTATAAATTAGTTACTTCAGAATACAAAGAGATAACAACCGGATGGCCGCTCGATCCATGTTCCTCAGCGCTACCCGTCTAATGCGCCCCCTTGCGTTAATAAGCATAGCAGCAGTCTGGTATTTGATACAGTTGTTCTCAACATATCGGCAACGGCTGGTGTGTTCAACAACGACGAATACACAAACATAATTTTAATATATGGAGAATCTGGTCGGAATGCAGCCGAAGCTCGCAGACGGTATGCACAGTAGTTTCTTACCAGCCACCTGCCTTCTATACACTTATTTGCAATAAAGAGCTAATGGATCGTTCAAGGCACATACCACATACAGGCAGCTCTTTGGTAGAGTGGAATATCTGTACGTGTACAAATCACCGAGTTGTTAAACTTTATTTTCTGTTTCCTTAGCGTATTTTCAATTAAAATACCCTGTTACAGAACGTATCTAGTAAAATTACTACTATTAGTTCCACAGTAAAAATACAGGTTGTCCCATAAAAACACCGACAACGCTTAGTATGTAGTGCGGGAGGGCAAAATGACCCATTTTCAAGAAGGATCCCAGATCGAGAAACGCATGGTTTGGACGCTGTAGCGCATCGAAGTATGAGATGGGTGCACGTTCCGCATGTCGTCAATAAACCTAACATGAGTGGCACATCGCGCTCATTACAAACGCTGTTCGAACTGCGTATCTCCTACGTCATTGCAAAGCCTACATCGGTGGTGCTGAGCCTCACGTACATGGCCCAATACGAGCGGTTGTCTCTGAAGAATTTCAATTGCTCCGTGGACTCGAGCAGTAAGGTCCTCCACTGACGTTACAAGAGTGTCACACACACACTCTTCATACTACCAGTGTGGAACTGTCAGGCATCTCTTAGTCGTCTCTTGATGCCCGCTAACGTGGAATGATGTGGGGAACGTCTGTTTGGAAAACGTTCCGCATACAATCTTGCAGCTGCTCTACCATTGCAATCCGGTTTACCGTATGCACACACCATGTCGGTCATTTCCACAGCTGTGTACTGGTATATGTCGCAGCACTATTAACAACTTTACTGCACTGTCAGACTAGAGTACACAAGTAACGCAGTAGGATGTGCACCAAGTACTGTGTGCAAGAATGTAGGGCATGCGCAGGAATGTTATTAGCCTGAAGTCGTCCAACCGCAGTACACAGATGGCTAAACGGTTACATTCCTTCCGAAATGAGACACCAAATCGGAACAAATTGTCACAACCGTTCTCGGACTTCAACGCTCTCTAGCGCCCAAACCGTGCATTTCCAGATAGGGGTTCCTTAATGTAAACCGGTTAGCCCGCCATCCCGCACAACATACTAAGCCTTGTCTGTGTTCTTGGGGACATTCTGTATAGCACGGTGCAACGCTCCCTTGCAAATCAGCTATTAGGCTTCCCTTTCGTCACTGGTGCATACGGGACACTTATACGTATAAATTACGGGGCTAGAGGGCCATGTGGTGCATATATTTTCAATTTTTTTACATCGCATCGACGCAGATATGTCGTTTGGTAACGATGGTATAGGACAGGTCCCAGTCCCGGCAATTAACCAGTGTAAAAATGGGAGACCAGGGAACAAAATCTTCAGGGTTGACCGCAGTGGGATTTGAACCTACCATCTCCCGAGTGTAAACTCATCACTACATGTTTGTGCTGTAATCATACACCGCACACAACACTATCCTCCAACAGATTACCACAATGTTTTCAATGCACGGCGCTTACCATCCACCTCATCGAGGAACTGCCTTAAGACGGCTGCATCCTGCTGTAACAGCCAGAATTTTATGTCAAAGAATAATAATTACATAGTTGTTGAACTTGGATAAGCAGCTACACCTGACTAGTTTCAACGTGAAAAATGTTTCAGAATCTCACAAGCAAAGGTTATTATCCTCTGCACCTGGAACACTCTCTGTCTTGAACGCGGTAATAACCCCAGAATAAACTCACAGATGTCATTTATTTTACTCTCTGGCATCGTAAACCGAGCCGTTATATATTTTTCTATGCCATAACCAGTTTTATTATATTTTGACACACACTGAGACAGATGTGAGGCTGGGTCAGACTGATGACGTCACAATGCGTAATGACGCGTTCTACTGACGCCAACATAAATTTTATCGCACGTACACATGGAACATATCGATATCTTCACGTTTTATTGCTGTGATTTTAAGCTGTGTTCTGCGTGTATTTCTACGTGCCTCCCGTAAGGAGGGCGTGTAAGAGCAACAAAGATATCTGGATCGTATCCTGAAAAATAAAGGTAAAGACAACATATATTCCATCATACGCCTCGTTTTGATGGTGCGATGATGTGGTCATCAAACACCTTCTGTCTGACTATTATGAGCGAATTTTGTTGAAGCCCCATTTCTTTATAGGTGTCGTGTCTACAGGGGCAATAAAATGAAAACGGGTCTCTTCCCAAGGAGCGCAGAAGAACATTTCGAAATATAAAAGTATTCACCAGAACTTTGACACTTATCCAACTAGGTGATGAGATGTTCAGTCCTATTATTGAAAAAGCTGGCGCGTAATGGAACCATACCCGCACGCAGTCTCGTCGTCCTATGCAGAAATATGTCCACGACTACAAAATTACGGAAATTTCATTCAGGAAAAACAACGGCATCATTTAAGGTAAGAAAAATAATCAGTGAAAATGAAAAACCACTGCCCGTTTCCAGTCATTTGACTGGGTCAGGAATGGAATGAATGAAGCCCCCTTCTAGCGGCAAGGATGGGAATTTTGCCGGCTGCCGAGGCCTGTCGCACTCCTCTGGGGCAATTATTGTCCGGCTCCATGGCTAAATGGTTAGCGTGCTGGCCTTTGGCCACAGGGGTCCAGGGTTCGATTCCCGGCAGCGTCGGGAATTTTAACCTTAATTGGTTAATTTCGCTGGCACGGGGGCTGGGTGTATGTGTCGTCTTCATCATCATTTCATCCTCATCACGACGAGCAGGTCGCCTACGGGAGTCAAATCAAAAAGACCTGCATCTGGCGAACCGAACTTGTCCTCGGACACTACCGGCACTAAAAGTCATACGCCATTTCATTTCATTTCGGGGCAATTATTAATGAATGATTAATGAAATGATATTGGAGTGTGTTGCTGGAATGAAAGACGACAGGGAAAACCGGAGTACCCGGAGGAAAACGTGTTCCTCCTCCGCCTTGTCCAGCACAAATCTCACATGGAGTGACCGAGATTTAAATCACGGAACCCAGATTTGAGAGGCCGGCCCGCTGCCACCAGAGCCACAGAAGCTCCAAGAAAAATAATCAGAAATTAGTTAAATTACTCTTGAGGCAAAAAATTAATCGAAGATCTGAAAGACTGCAGCTCATGGTGTATGTCTAAAATTCGGCATGATATACATATATCATTTAGTAATAACACATATTCTAGCAAAGTAAATAGTTATGTATGCAACAGCCACGGAATATGATTATTTATAGGGTGACTCAAACGTCCGTTAACAATTGACGAGGCAACACTTCATGGAATATTGGAAGCAGAGAGGTAATACTTGACACACGTGATTGACATAACATGGGATTGAATGGACATCGAAATAAAGTACACGAAATGACTAACGGATGGCAATAGACAGCAACACATCAGGTACAAATGGCGACAATGATTGACATGATCTGGATTTTTATTGACACCAACAACGAGTGCACAAACAGGCCAACAGATGGCGCTGGACAGCAACGCGTCAGTGATGCCACACGGGGCCCCTGCACGGTATAAAAGAGCTGTTGTGAGGCAGGGCATTAGATGCGCCAGCAATCGCGGCACGTCCTGCTGCTTGGCCTGCCCGGTCACCAGACCTCAATCCGTGTGATTATTGGTTGGTGGGTTACCTGACGTCTCAAGTCTACTGCGATCGTCCGACCTCATTGCGGATGCTAAAAGACAACATCCGACGGCAATTTCTCACCATACCTGCAGATATGATGTACAGTGCTGTTCACAACATTGTCCCTCGACTGCAGGTATTGTTGATGAATGACGACCGATATGTTGAGCGTGTGTTGTAAAAAATACCGTCTTTGCTAAACCTAGATTGTTATGCTAAGTATTGCTTGTGCACGTATGAAGCGCCTTCTGTTGGTCAACTTTTGTACTATATTTTGGTGTCAATAAAACCCCATGACATGCCAATCATATGTGTCAATGTTTACGATGCTGATGCTGCTGCTGCTGATGATGATGATGATGATTGTTGTTTATAGGGGCCTAATAGCTAGGTCAAGGGCCCCTAATGGTACGAGTTGTAACGAAATGCAAATTAAAACTTCAAAATGTATCCTCTGACTAGAATTTAGAACGAATGTTGATTAGAAAATGATCGTGAAACGAAAACAATCAGTGGATCCGATTGACAGTTTATTAATCATTGGACTGATACTTATTATCTAAAGGGGTCCAAAATCCAGGTCACTGGCCCCTCACAATGGTACTAATCACAGGTAACGTAAACTCATGGTGCTTCTCGCATTGTGGTACTAATCACAGGTAACGTAAACTCATGGTGTTTCTCGCATTGTGGTACTAATCACAGGTAACGTAAACTCATGGTGCTTCTCGCATTGTGGTACTAATCGCAGGTAACGTAGACTCATGGTGCTTCTCGCATTGTGGTACTAATCACAGGTAACGTAAACTCATGGTGCTTCTCGCATTGTGGTACTAATCACAGGTAACGTAGACTCATGGTGTTTCTCGCATTGTGGTACTAATCACAGGTAACGTAAACTCATGGTGCTTCTCGCATTGTGGTACTAATCACAGGTAACGTAAACTCATGGTGCTTCTCGCATTGTGGTACTAATCACAGGTAACGTAAACTCATGGTGCTTCTCGCATTGTGGTACTAATCACAGGTAACGTAGACTCGTGCTGTTTCTCGCATTGTGGTACTAATCACAGGTAACGTAGACTCGTGCTGTTTCTCGCATGGTGGTACTAATCACAGGTAACGTAAACTCATGGTGCTTCTCGCATTGTGGTACTAATCACAGGTAACGTAGACTCGTGCTGTTTCTCGCATTGTGGTACTAATCACAGGTAACGTAAACTCATGGTGCTTCTCGCATTGTGGTACTAATCACAGGTAACGTAAACTCATGGTGCTTCTCGCATTGTGGTACTAATCACAGGTAACGTAGACTCGTGCTGTTTCTCGCATTGTGGTACTAATCACAGGTAACGTAAACTCATGGTGTTTCTCGCATTGTGGTACTAATCACAGGTAACGTAGACTCGTGCTGTTTCTCGCATGGTGGTACTAATCACAGGTAACGTAAACTCATGGTGTTTCTCGCATTGTGGTACTAATCACAGGTAACGTAAACTCATGGTGTTTCTCGCATGGTGGTACTAATCACAGGTAACGTAGACTCGTGCTGTTTCTCGCATGGTGGTACTAATCACAGGTAACGTAAACTCATGGTGTTTCTCGCATTGCGGTACTAATCACAGGTAACGTAAACTCATGCTGTTTCTCGCATGGTGGTACTAATCACAGGTAACGTAGACTCGTGCTGTTTCTCGCATTGTGGTACTAATCGCAGGTAACGTCGACCCATGGTGTTTCTCGCATTGTGGTACTAATCACAGGTAACGTAAACTCATGGTGTTTCTCGCATTGTGGTACTAATCACAGGTAACGTAAACTCATGGTGTTTCTCGCATGGTGGTACTAATCACAGGTAACGTAGACTCGTGCTGTTTCTCGCATGGTGGTACTAATCACAGGTAACGTAGACTCATGGTGTCTCTCGTATTGTGGTACTAATCACAGGTAACGTAGACTCATGGTGCTTCTCGCATTGTGGTACTAATCACAGGTAACGTAAACTCATGGTGTTTCTCGCATTGTGGTACTAATCACAGGTAACGTAAACTCATGGTGCTTCTCGCATTGTGGTACTAATCACAGGTAACGTAAACTCATGCTGTTTCTCGCATTGTGGTACTAATCACAGGTAACGTAAACTCATGGTGTTTCTCGCATGGTGGTACTAATCACAGGTAACGTAAACTCGTGCTGTTTCTCGCATTGTGGTACTAATCACAGGTAACGTAGACTCATGGTGCTTCTCGCATTGTGGTACTAATCACAGGTAACGTAAACTCATGGTGTTTCTCGCATTGTGGTACTAATCACAGGTAACGTAAACTCATGGTGTTTCTCGCATTGTGGTACTAATCACAGGTAACGTAAACTCATGGTGTTTCTCGCATTGTGGTACTAATCACAGGTAACGTAAACTCATGGTGTTTCTCGCATTGTGGTACTAATCACAGGTAACGTAAACTCATGGTGTTTCTCGCATTGTGGTACTAATCACAGGTAACGTAAACTCATGGTGTTTCTCGCATTGTGGTACTAATCACAGGTAACGTAGACTCATGGTGTTTCTCGCATTGTGGTACTAATCACAGGTAACGTAAACTCATGGTGTTTCTCGCATTGTGGTACTAATCACAGGTAACGTAAACTCATGGTGCTTCTCGCATTGTGGTACTAATCACAGGTAACGTAAACTCGTGCTGTTTCTCGCATTGTGGTACTAATCACAGGTAACGTAAACTCATGGTGTTTCTCGCATGGTGGTACTAATCACAGGTAACGTAAACTCATGGTGCTTCTCGCATTGTGGTACTAATCACAGGTAACGTAAACTCATGGTGTTTCTCGCATGGTGGTACTAATCACAGGTAACGAAAACTCATGGTGCTTCTCGCATTGTGGTACTAATCACAGGTAACGTAAACTCATGGTGTTTCTCGCATTGTGGTACTAATCACAGGTAACGTAAACTCGTGCTGTTTCTCGCATTGTGGTACTAATCACAGGTAACGTAAACTCATGGTGCTTCTCGCATTGTGGTACTAATCACAGGTAACGTAAACTCATGGTGCTTCTCGCATTGTGGTACTAATCACAGGTAACGTAAACTCATGCTGTTTCTCGCATTGTGGTACTAATCACAGGTAACGTAAACTCATGGTGTTTCTCGCATGGTGGTACTAATCGCAGGTAACGTAAACTCGTGCTGTTTCTCGCATTGTGGTACTAATCACAGGTAACGTAAACTCATGGTGTTTCTCGCATTGTGGTACTAATCACAGGTAACGTAAACTCATGGTGCTTCTCGCATTGTGGTACTAATCACAGGTAACGTAAACTCGTGCTGTTTCTCGCATTGTGGTACTAATCGCAGGTAACGTAGACTCATGGTGTTTCTCGCATGGTGGTACTAATCACAGGTAACGTAAACTCATGGTGCTTCTCGCATTGTGGTACTAATCGCAGGTAACGTAGACTCATGGTGCTTCTCGCATTGTGGTACTAATCACAGGTAACGTAAACTCGTGCTGTTTCTCGCATTGTGGTACTAATCGCAGGTAACGTAGACTCATGGTGTTTCTCGCATGGTGGTACTAATCACAGGTAACGTAAACTCATGGTGCTTCTCGCATTGTGGTACTAATCGCAGGTAACGTAAACTCGTGCTGTTTCTCGCATTGTGGTACTAATCACAGGTAACGTAAACTCATGGTGTTTCTCGCATTGTGGTACTAATAACAGGTAACGTAAACTCGTGCTGTTTCTCGCATTGTGGTACTAATCACAGGTAACGTAGACTCGTGCTGTTTCTCGCATTGTGGTACTAATCACAGGTAACGTAGACTCGTGCTGTTTCTCGCATTGTGGTACTAATCACAGGTAACGTAGACTCATGGTGTCTCTCGTATTGTGGTACTAATCACAGGTAACGTAGACTCATGGTGTTTCTCGCATGGTGGTACTAATAACAGGTAACGTAGACTCATGGTGTTTCTCGCATGGTGGTACTAATCACAGGTAACGTAGACTCATGGTGTTTCTCGCATGATGGTACTAATAACAGGTAACGTAGACTCATGGTGTTTCTCGTATTGTGGTACTAATCAAGGTAACGTAGACTCATGGTGTTTCTCGCATGGTGGTACTAATAACAGGTAACGTAGACTCATGGTGTTTCTCGTATTGTGGTACTAATCACAGGTAACGTAAACTCATGGTGTTTCTCGCATGGTGGTACTAATAACAGGTAACGTAGACTCATGGTGTTTCTCGCATTGTGGTACTAATCACAGGTAACGTAGACTCATGGTGTTTCTCGCATGGTGGTACTAATCGCAGGTAACGTAGACTCATGGTGCTTCTCGCATTGTGGTACTAATCACAGGTAACGTAAACTCATGGTGTTTCTCGCATGGTGGTACTATTCTCAAGTAACGTCGACCCATGGTGTTCCGCACGTCATGGTACTAATCACAATTATTCACATGGTTCTAAATTAAATTTCCCATACGATTATTTTTCTATGAGGCAATCGAACAGTGAATATTTTTCCAGTCGATTATTTTTCGATAATCCTGTAGAATTAATAAAGCAATCGAATAGCGAATATATTTCCATTCGATTATTTTTCGATTATCCAGTAGAATCAATGAGGAAATCGAATAGTGAATATGTTTTCCATCCGATTATTTTTTCTATTTTTCATTCAAAACTGCATTCAGTGAATACTTCCGAAATAATTGAATCAAAAGTGATTTTTTAGTCACTTAATTCACTCATTTAGTTTCAACATTTGAAGATACGTTTGGAAAAAGGCGTATTTCTATTTTTCATAAAGAGTTCATCTGTTCGCTAAATAATAATAATAATCGTATGGCCTCAGCTACCGTGTGCAGACATTTCAATTTGACGCCATCTGGCTGTCATCTGTTCGCTTATTTCAATCGATCATCCATCCGACACACTTAAACCAAAAATTTGATTCATGACGCATCCGAATATTCTGTGCGATACAACTGAATGATATATGAAACTCATTCGATTGTTTATTCGATTATTTAAGTTATCGGATGGAGGTTTTTTGAATATTGAAAGTATTCGCTTATGCCATCACTACGCCAGACCCCAGCTCGACTATGCGCGTTTCGCAAATCCGGGCGCCTGGCGAAAGGTACACCTTGTAAGTTATTACTTAATCGTGTCAAAAGCATCACATTATAAGTATATATAATACAAATTAATACTTATATACAATTAAGACAGGGGAGATATAAGACAAAGGTGCAATCGAAATAACTTTATAGCAATATTTAGCAATCACTTTCGGGCATCAGATCATCAATCTTGCAGGACTTATGATATTGGTCAACATAAATCTTCTCGATTATGTATGTGGAAGATAAGATGATCTGAACACCATTCGATGACACTAGCAGAAAATCTAGCTGCCGGTTTCACTGAAGAATGACCTGTGTGGAAAACTCTGAATAGGCTCAGAACAGGGGTCACAAGGGCAATCATAAACCTTTTGCGACTGTGGAGTTCAACAAACTACGGAGCACTTAAACCAATGCCACCCTTTAATGAGGATGAATAACGAAATGATGGAAAAAAAGGAAAGAACGAGCGCTCAAAGAACGTGGGGGAAACGAAACTTTTCTTTTTTAATTTTCGTTTACGCCGCACCGACACAGGTAGGTCTTATGATGACGACCGGATAGGAAAGGGACAGGAGTGGGAAGGAAGTGGCCGTGGCCTTAATTATGGTACAGCCCCAGCATTTGCCCAGGTGTGAAAATGGGAAACCACAGATTTGTCTTCAAGCTTGCCGGCAGTGTGACTAAAACTCGCTACCTCTCGGATGCATGCTGATAGCTCCGTGACCCAATTTGCACATTCACTTCCTTGTAAAACGGAATGTAAAGGACATGTTTGGGGGCAGTGGGAGAGGGGGTGAATTGCGGAACTTCATAGACCTCTTCTACTACCAGTCATTTTCAATAATGACTGTATAATGACTGTCCGACTCCTGACTGAATGGGCAGCGTTCCTGTTTCGATTCCCGGCCGGGTTGGAAATTTTAATCGTGGCTAATTAATTTTTCTGGCTCGACGAGTGGTTGTTTATGTTTGTTCCAACACTTTCCTCTTCTCATTCAGACAACACACCACAGTACCTACCCCCACAGAAACACGCGATAGTGATTACATGCCGCCACCTAGGTTTGGCATCAGGCCATAAAACGGGGCCAGATTGACATGTGCAACACAGTTCGCACCCGCGGCCCCATAAGTGTGCGAAATGTGCTAGAAGAAGAAGAAGAAGAAGAAGAAGCTGATATTGTATAATTATTAAACCGATAAAGACATCTACAATAGTTCGTAACTAAAGAAATTATGCACATTAGCAGCTCTACCACAAGATCCGCAGTATCTTATCATATAAATGTGTCTTCCATGATGTATGCTCTACAATTCAACGTGCTGAGGTTTAATACAATGCAAGATGCCCTGTCTGAACACGATGAAGTGCCACGTTTCAAAGGTGCAGATGAGAAAGGAACTTTGAGATTAGAAAACTTTCCCAACAAAGAATACTCTGACTTCATTGTTCTCCACAAGATACCTTAATTTCGTCAAGCTCATAAAAAATTCAAATATTACATCCAAACTGCCCCAGAAGTATGAATTCTGTTTCATTATAAGTGACGTGATTGTCTTTTCACAGCGAACTTGTAACTCTGGATGTTCGAATTATATAGAGTTATTTCTTAAAATTATTCCTCGGATGAAAGCCAACGCAATTTTCTTACAAGGCTACAAAGACGCACTGGTGGGTTGTGTTAGGTACCAGCACAATTAAAATGGAACTCTTCATTGTTTGCTACCTGAGCAATCGAAGACAAGTGGTTGAAGAGGAAAGAATTCGATCAAATGAATTTCATAATCAAATGGAGTACCACAAGGCTCGGATTTAGGTCCTCTTCTATTTCTTCTTCAGATAAATGACTTACGTGATAATACAGAATCCAATGCCAGTTCGGTGATACTACATTTTAAATGAGGCTAAAATAGTCGAAGAACTCAATGTGCTATATAAGCAAGTATTGAATATGACAGTTGAATAGTTCACTACGAGTCAACTCACGGTAAATGTTAACATGTCTTTGTCAATTGTATTTAATTTAAATAAAAGTCAAGTGAATCATGATAATCAGCATATGAAACTATTAGGAATACATTTAGATTCAAACTTGAAGTGGAATGCTCACACAGACTTTATTTGAGGTACAGTATCAACAGTAGCGTATCTCTTGAGAGTCGTCAAAGATAAAGTTCCAAGTAAATAACTTTTAAATGCCTGCTTTTCATTCTTTCACAGTATTCTTTAATACGGAATTCTACATCGGAGAAACTGTAGCCAGATTTCTGAAATCTTTCTTCTTCAGAAAAGGGCATTACGTATTGTAACAAAATCTCTAGGTCTATATTTATTAAGCTGTCCGTTATGAATGTTGTGAACAAACATATTTACAAATCACTTCTGAAAGTATATGCAGGAACAGGCAAAATCAAGCTCAGAAGTGATGTTCATAATTATAATACCAGGTCAGCGAACCAAGTCGATGTACCTCGTCATGGGTTACAAAAGACGGTTTCAGTTGAAGATGTTTAATGATGATGATGATGATGATATGATGATAATGATGATGATGATGATGATGGTTGTTGTTTAGAGGGGCCTAACATCTAGGTAATCGGCCCTTAATGGTAACAAATGAGACGAAACGTAATTCAATTAAAAAGTCCAAAATCCTCCCCCGACCAGAAATTACAACGTGAGGACGAAGAATGAATGGATGGATATGAATTTAAAACAATCAGTGGATCCGACCCGCAATGCCCCACATTCCCAGAAACTAGCATTAAACAATAGTATTACTAACCAAAGGACTGCTTCTAAAGCACAATACTTAATCAATGATGCTTGAAGTCTAAAGGGGTCCAAAATCCAGGTGGTACTTATCGTTAGGAAAGTAGAACAATGGTATTTGTCATGTTGCGGTACTAATCAAAAGTAGCGTAGACCCGCGGTATTCCACACATTATAGTACTACTCACAGGTAATGTAATGCGCACATTTAACACAGACCTATGGTATTTTCACATTGCGGCGCCATTTACAGGCAATGCAAACCTATGGTGTTCCTCACATAGGTGCACTAACCACAGGGACCCGCACTATCCCGTGGTGTTCCTCACATAGTAGGTGCTAATCATAGGCAACGCAGACCCATGGTGTCGCTCATATAGTGGTACTAATCACAGGTACTGTAAAACTCGCCCTGACTCACACAATGTCACTCCTAATCACAAACCTACGTTACTTTTTACCTAACATAGTGGTACTGCACGCAAGTAAAAGCGATCATGGTGTTCCCTGTGTGATGGTACTAGTTACAAGTAGTCTCATGGTTCTAATTCGATCGTCCCTTGGTCGCCCCTTTTAGTCGCCTCTTAAAACAGGCAGGGATACCGTGAGTGTATTCTTCGTCTGCGTCCCCCACCCACAGGGGGTTGTGAGTTTGGCCCGCGAGAGCTATGTTATTTCGCTCAAGTCCCCCGGCAAGCCGGTTAGCACCCCGCTATCCGCCACCTGGGACGCGCTACGTGGGTGCATCATCTCTCCACCTGCTACGCCAGCGCAGTAGGTTCGTGGAAAGATGTTTAATAAACTACCTGTAGATCAAGGACTGCCGTGTAATATATTCAGAAGTAAGCTTAAGAAGTGGTTACGCACGCACCCCATTTAATGAGTGCAGGAATACCATGAAATTAATGAATTTGTTATTAGATTGTGTATGCACTGAATATTATGATTTTATATTTTGTCAATGTATATTGTATGTAACATACTTAATGACTGAATAAAATGATATTCTCTTCTATTCCATAGTTGTACGCTGATTGAAGTTCAGATTCACATGTCCTTCCACAAGTGCCAGTCTGGTTTCTTAATTTCTTATCTGACAGAAAAGAAACTGAACGATCGTATTTTCGCTCCGGCTAAGAAGCCCCCACTTACGTACAGGAAACTCACTATAAACATACAATGCAAGAGTTTGTGTTGAGTATGTTCCACTCATCACGATTCATACCCCCTTTCTTCAAGGACATCAAAATTCCAATAAAAATATTAATGTTAATCAATGTTTTGGATAAGCAGATGATAATAATAATATTACGAAGAAAACTCCCTCGGCTTTATTATTCTAATTTATTTCAGAATGACCCAATCAGTCATGAATGGGCACACTTACTAATTGCCCCTTATTTACAAGTTTCACTTCTGTACAAACACCAGGGAGTTCCGGCTGGTTGGAATTGCCTGGGGACGGCTAATCCTTACTCCTTACCTCATACAGCAGCTGTGCGTAGACCGCTGGATCTGAACACAGGGCTACGGGCCCCTCGAAGACTGTTTGTTGGTTCGATTCCGAAGACAGTCCAGTAATTCACACAGTCACATGCAGTGAACAACTAAACAGCTCAACAGTATTCAACAGCAGGACGATACTCACAACAGCGAATACGAACACAAGTCCATTTACCCCCCCCCCCTTCACGATAGGCGAGCCTCAGTCTACAGAAATACACAAACACACCGTAGTCTTCCGTTCCACACGTCGTCTGCAGTCCAGCTGTTCGCTTGGCAATCCGACTCACACACACAAGCTCCTCGTTAAGACCTCAGTTGGACAAAAGTGACAGCCAACACCTCTGTCAGCCTCAACCCAGCCACCGAAACCTAACACACTGAGTCTGACACCAACTCCACTACTGACTCCGAGTCCAGCACCAACACCGCCTCCACCATGGAGCCCAAATCTGAGTGACAGTCCGCGGCTAGCCTCCCTTTTTATAGCCCGGGTGATGTGAACCAGAACATTCGCGAGGTGGATAGAGGTGGAACATTCTCGTTGAACCTCCAAGAAACTCACAGGTAAGACAGCTGACAAGAATACACGGAAAGGCCGGCCATGCCCTCCCGGTCAGCTGGCTGATTCACAAGAGAGTACCGAAAGGGGCTGACACAGGGCTGGCACGTAATAATAATAATAATAATAATAATAATAATAATAATAATAATAATAATAATAATAATAATTGTTACGGAGATATCCGTGGTAGGTAGAGGTGAAAGAAGGTGCGGGTGTGAATGGGTTTCAAGCTACGAAATTAACGTGCAATGTAAAATTAATTTAAAATTTAACTAGGTTATATTTTCTTTTCAAAAACAAGAGATAACAATCATAACAGGTACAGAGTAGCAAAAATGTAGGTACAATATTACTGGGTTCGGGCTCAGTGCCCTTACTTCATAACTCTTGGGCAATCAGCCCCGCCTTACCCCCAAAAAAAATTTTAGCCAAGGGGCAGAAAACCCCATTCATGCCCAGGAGCACTGGCTCCAAACATTACACATAAAGCCTGCACGAGGCATACCGAAACAAATTTCAAAGAGCGATCCGCTCTCAAAATTGTAAGCCTATCACAAGGCCACACCAAACTCTACCTTCAAGCTGTCCTCTAAGGACGTATTTACAGGGGTAAAATACCCAAACTACGGAGGTCTATTACATGAAAAGAAGGTTGATTACATGACCTCTAAAATAACAATTTGATAGGAGGCGAACTTGCACTCCTAATACACTTTGTTTTTTAAAACCTAATCTGGCTCTGGGCCACTAACGCAAGGGCTAATCCCATACTACAGAGGTGACTTAGAGAAGAACACTTTACATTACATAAACGAAGAATAGCTTGAGAAAATAAGTTCACCTCGAAACAAATGTGAGTGGGAGCTCGAGAGGGTTAGCACTCTCTATCCCAATATGTAGCTTTACAAGAAAAAGATGAAAAGAGTAATTACATTTTAGGAAAAGGTTACATGATGGAAATGCTTCGAACCCGCCGCGAGTGTTAAACTGCCGACCTAGCAAGAAAAGAAGTTATTAATAGGCCATTACCTGGTGTTGAACGGCAGAAGAAGAAAGAGGCGCTTCCCGCCTCCTGCTATGTACTTAATACACTGAAAGATGGAACAGAAGTGGCCCGGAGACCCCAAAATCAGCAGTTTATATCCTCTCGCGGAAGTTTCTAGGCGTTAGGGGAAAGAAAACACCCTCCCACAAAATCTTTATTGGTTCGGGAAAAGAAACCCCTACATAGAGGAAAAAGAAACACATTATTGGTGGAAAATTAATTAAAGAAATTCGGGATTGGCTAGATCCAAACTAAGGGGAAAAAGAGGGGTATACAGCCAACTTAAACAATGACAGAAGGAAATTTAACAAAGAACAAACTCTTGAAATAAAAATTTCTCCAACAAAATAGTTCTTTGACTCCGCACTAGGTCGCACTATTGTTGATCTTCAGTAGTGTCCTCTAGAAGAGAAAGTTCACACTTCTTACTTCAAGCGAAACAAAAACACATCAAAAGTGACACAGTTCAAAAACTCAAAAATTTCCAGGTAGTGACATCTTCTGAGGAATTAGTAGATTAATAGTGTAGATAAAGTTCGGACTTCCTCCAGAAGAGGAGTTTCAACTGGCGCAACTTTTAAATAAACAGAGTAGAGGTGTACCGCCCGGTACAGACCTCCCCCCCCAAAAGTTCCTCCAGGGGTGACACATGAAATCAGTTTGAAACCAAGTCCAAGTAATGATGTTGATACGAAGATAGATAGCAGAAGCATTTACAAGATTTCTTAATTCAGTTGCAAAATGTTGTTGTTGCAGGTGAATGAAAGTCTTTATGTTTGTAGAATTTGAATTTCTGAAGATAAACTTTTAATGCTTAAAAGTGAAGAAAAGTTTTGCAATGTCCACCAAATATTGTTGTTGAATTCCCAAGTGTAATTATTGCTTATGGTGACTGTCCATGTAGTTGATGTAGATTGAGTCGGATGGCCAGACCGGCCGTTGCAGCTTGCGTCCAACGGAGGCCGCTCGGACCCCTCAAGTACCCTGAGATACCGCTCGCCCGCACTATGAGGGGAGCAGAGGTGTTGAAGTCCGCCGCGCCCGCGGTGAACAGATACAGGCTGCGGGCATGTAGTAGGTCGTGCGCCGCACATCAGCCTTGGCCGGGAGGAGAGCTCCGGTTCGCCGTGCACATGTCGTCTTCGCTGGAGAGGAGGGGGCCCATCCCCCTCCCCAGATCTGCACGGCGCTGCGCGGCTGCGGGGGCGCTGAAACATTAAAGCTAGGCGGCAGAATTGTGTTGGACTATCATCTTCTTTGAGGGTACAGGCTTGTGGAGAGGTTGAGGGGCCAGCGGCGTGTAGATATCCATGGCATTTACTATTATGAAGCCACAGTGTAAGGTGAAGCAGGAGACGGGAGCGTGGTAATGGCCGTGGCAAGAACAGGATGGTAGTTTAACGGGTCGGGGCAGGTTTTACACAAGGCTTACATCTAAAACCAAAATATTACAGAAGGGGCAGAATGCCTTAAAAGTGAAACTCAAAAAAAAAAAAAATATAACCTTCATATCCTTTCAAAATAATATGAAGCAAGTTAACACAGAAATTACACCGGTTTCACCTGGGACAGGTGAACTCTAAATATCCTCTCGGTGGCTGGATTACTTAGCAATAAGGTAACCGGCGTAAGAAAATCGAGAATGATACAAGGCCCATGAAATCTGGGGGCAAGCTTGCCCGCGGGAACAAAATTTTTGACCATAACCTGGTCACCTACCTTCAAAGTGGTGGGTCTCCGTCCACGATCATACCTTTCCCTAACCTTTTCATGAGACACTTTAAGATTGGCTTTAGCCTTCTTCCAAAGATCTTTAATGTTATCCGGATCTATTGTCTCGGGTAGAATGTCATTCAAAGACCAGAGGTTAGAGAGCGGCGAGTTGGGAACAAACTTGAACATCAAGGAAGCTGGAGTAAACTTGTGAGATTCATGAACCGCCGAATTCAAAGCAAAAGCTATCCAATGCAGGGACGTGTCCCACCTGGAAGGATCTTCATGATGATAGGCAATGAGTGCGGACCTGAGATTACGGTTAACCCGTTCAGCCAGAGAAGGTTGAGGGTAATAAGCAGAAGTAGTTACATGAGAGATGGACAAGTCAAAACAGAATTTACGAAATAAATTTGATGTGAACGCCTTAGCATTATCAGATACAATATATTGACACGGACCAAAAGAAGCAAATATAGAATTTAAGCAAGTAATGGTTGACTGAGCGGTAGCCAGCTTAGTCGGAAATAACCAGGAAAATCTTGTAAAACCATCTACACACACAAAGATGAACTTGTTGGCATTGCCCTTTGACTGGGGGAAGGGTCCCACATAATCAATATACAGGCGTTCCATGGGGCGCGACGCTTGATGAGAAGACAAAAGGCCTACTTTAGTGGACATGGTGGGTTTACTGAGCAAACAAGATTTACAAGCTTTTACAAGTTCACGGATTTCACCGTCCATACCTTTCCATATGAACATTTCACGAATCTTTTCACGAGTTTTAAAGATTCCAAGATGCCCCCCCAATGGGGTCTCATGATAGTATTTGAAGATCATAGGTACAAGAACCGCTGGAACAACAACTTTCATCAACTTATCATGCCTCGAAGGGCAACATAGAACACCATTCCTCAGAACATAAGGGACAGCATGTTCCCCAGAAGAAAGGGTTTCCATTATAGGAGCCAGCGTCGGATCTTCACGTTGGTATTTCTCAATATCCCTAAAAAGCATGGGAGCATCTGTTAAGATGGCATTAACACCAGATAGTATGGACTCGGAAGGTGATGAACTATCGACCGGTTCGTGGGTCTCGACGTCGTTATGAAACATACGGCTGAGTCCATCAGCAACAACATTTTCGGTACCTCTGATATGTCGTACATCGAATTGGAAGGCAGAAATACGGATGGCCCAACGGGCTATACGACCAGTACGATGCGGCCTACCTAAGACCCAGCTTAAGGCTTGATTATCTGTCTCCAGGTCGAATTTAACATGTTCCAGATAGAGACGGAATTTTTCTAAGGCGAATAAGACTGCCAACCCTTCGAGCTCATAGATGGAATACTTGGCTTCTTGAGCCGATAGAGTCCTAGATGCATAGGCGATGGGACGCCTCCCTAGTTCAGTCTCTTGAAGAAGGACTGCAGCTACAGCTGACGACGACGCGTCCGTTTGGACGATGAATTTCTTCGAGAAATCAGGCATAGCAAGTACAGGGGCATTACAGAGAGCTAATTTAAGATCTTGGAAAGCGGCTTGTTGAGAAGGTCCCCACTCGAATTTGATGCCTTTCCTACGAAGAAGGTTTAAGGGCGCCGCTCTATTAGCGAAGTTAGGAATAAACTTCCTGAAGAAATTCACCATACCAACGAATCTAGCGATACCTTTGATGTCCTTAGGAGGTTTAAAATCACGGATGGCCTGTGTTCTAGAATGATCGACAGCTACCCCATCGGGTGACACAATATGCCCTAGGAATGACATAGAGGGCTTAGCAAAGGCAACCTTGGACAACTTGACAGTTAACCCAGCCTTACGAAGGCGATTCAGAACTTCTCGCAGATGATCTAGATGTTCTTCAAAAGTCTCGGAAAATACGACGACATCATCCAAGTAGTGATATAAGTACTCAAATTTGATGTCGGAGAAGACCCTATCTAGTAGCCTAGTGAGCACAGCTGCCCCCGTGGGGAGCCCGAAAGGCACGCGGTTGTATTCGTATAAGTTCCAGTCCGTGGCAAACGCTGTAAGATGTTTAGACTCTTCGGCAAGGGGAATTTGATTATAGGCCTGATTCAAGTCCAAGATGGTGAAGAACTTGGCCTTACGAAACCATGAAAAGCAAGAATGAAGGTCGGGAAGGGGCACAGATTGCAACACCACCTTCCGATTGAGAGCCCTGTAATCAATGACAGGCCTGAAGCCTCCTTGGGGTTTCGGGACTAGAAAAATAGGCGAAGAATACGCTGACTTAGAGGGCCTAATAATACCATCCTTCAACATCTGATCGATGATTTCTTTCAGAGCCTTCATTTTAGGTGGAGATAGCCTATACGGTGGAAAACGGACAGGAATCGAGTCCGTGACCTCAATTTTGTATTCAATAAGGTCAGTAACACCAAGAGTATCAGAGAACACCTCGGGAAACGACTGACACAGTTTGCGAATACTATCAGCCTGCTCCTCAGGTAGATGTCTAAGGTCTAACAACATCTCATCCTGGGTAGGCGAAATAGATGAACAGGATTCAGAATTACACTTTAACAAGGGAATTCTACAATTGGACGCAAATTTGAATGTGCACGACCTACTCTGGAGATCGAGCACAAGACCAGTGTGAGAAATAAAGTCAGCTCCCAATATAATGGGGCAAGACAATTGCTTGGCCACAAACAATTTAACTTTCCATGTAAACTTAAAAACACGAATTTTGACCAGTAAGGAACCTAGAATTTCTAATGGAGATGAATTAGCCGAAACGTATTGAACAGGAGAAGAGACATAGTCAGGGAGTTTACAAACAGATTTCAATTTAGAATACCAATCAGCCGAAATAATGGAACAAACACTGCCTGAATCTAAGAGAGCTGTTATAGGCTCGTTATTTAACTCAATCTTAAGAAAAGGAACAGGTGCGGGGGTATCCGCCGCAATCCTAAGACACTCTTTAGGGCATTCAAAAGATGAATTTGAAGGCTGGTCGTTCTCTGCATTTACAACCTGTTTACTAGGGGCTGAGTCTCGGGAAGATGGATTAGTCGGCTCAGCCGACGCCACTAGTCACTTTTTATTATTGGCATAGCTGGAATTTGCATCAGAAGTTGAGCAGGAGGGGGTGCTATTTGAGTTTGGGCAATTCTTGGCGATATGTGAGAAGGCCCCACACTTAAAACAGCCTTGTGATGACCCTGCTCCATTCCTTGTCCCACTTGACTTGATCAGAGGACACTTATTCCGCAGATGGTCAGGCGACCCGCAAGCATAACATTTACGGGGATTGACTGGTCGGCGAGGTGGAGGCCGAGTGTTACTAAAGGAAGGCGGGGGTTCTTTCGCCACACGCAAGGAATCGGCATACCTAACTCCTTCCGCAGAGACGGCTAATGCTTCCAGTTCAGAGAAGGTTTGCGGGCACGCCGCGAAACACAAATATGACCTGTAGGGTGGTGAAATCCCTTCGACAATAGCTTGCACGATCTGATCCTCAGGGAAGTGGAGAGCAAACACCCTAGTATAAAACTTAATATCTTGGATGAAGTCTGCCAGGTTTTCATCCAAGCGCTGTACCCGATAATAGTATTTCTGAATAAGGGAGGACCTGGCCCTAGCCGGGATGAAGTTAGCTAGCAAATGGGCATGGAAATCCTCAATAGAAGATTGCTCGGCGATGGCTCTAACTATTTTGTCAGATAGGACACCAATAGCATAAGGATAGATAATTTGCAAAATTTGACATGGGGAAAGAGAAAACACAAGGGCATGATCCTGAAATTCCACTAGAAATCTTAAAAATGAAATTACGTCACTGGTGGTGTTGACGGAAAACTTAGAGATACCTCTAAGCAACATTGCCAATGGATGAGGCAAACTGCTGAACCCAGGTGACATAGTCGTTAAAGGTTTCAATGGCAAAGAAGTTAATTCAGAGCGGATGTTACTCAATGACGCACGGCGTTCAGATTCGTTGTTCGATGGGGCAGAGATAGTTTGAGCAGCAACGGTTATCCTATTGACTTCTCCCTGAGGAGGCTCTTCCTCGTTACCTACATTCACCGTGGCGGGTTGATCAGTTTTGGGAGGAGCTTCGCCGGTTAGCAATTGAGTGACCTTATTAGACAATTCAGAAATAGTTTCAAGGAGCGTATTAGCTTGCTTCCTCTGAACGTCATTCACCTTTAGAGACAACAGATCATTAACTCTATTTGCAAAGTGATACAGCCTGCCTTGCACACGCTTAATTTGATTAGGAGATGGATCGTTTTCATCAAAAAAGCTGACTACCGATGCTAGCCCAGTAATATTCTCGACAATCGTGGAAAGAGAGTCATCAATTTCTTTCTCTCCCAAATTGGGGATGGAAATGGGCAAATCAAGGGACTCTCTAAGCTTGTTAGTGTCTATTGCAACCGTGCCTCCAGATTGAACGTTTCTGATAGTTAACTCATATATCAACTCCTCTTTGCGCAAGTAGTTAAGGAGGAGAACATCGCGAGGGCCGGGCATGATGACAGAACAATTTTGAAAAACTCAAAAAATTCCAGCAACTGAGAAAATTGTTAGAGTTCGAATCAAAGCAATGTTTAGCCGTCAAAAGGGGCTAAATTGAGACCCATTCAACCACGCTCTGCTACCACTTGTTACGGAGATATCCGTGGTAGGTAGAGGTGAAAGAAGGTGCGGGTGTGAATGGGTTTCAAGCTACGAAATTAACGTGCAATGTAAAATTAATTTAAAATTTAACTAGGTTATATTTTCTTTTCAAAAACAAGAGATAACAATCATAACAGGTACAGAGTAGCAAAAATGTAGGTACAATATTACTGGGTTCGGGCTCAGTGCCCTTACTTCATAACTCTTGGGCAATCAGCCCCGCCTTACCCCCAAAAAAAATTTTAGCCAAGGGGCAGAAAACCCCATTCATGCCCAGGAGCACTGGCTCCAAACATTACACATAAAGCCTGCACGAGGCATACCGAAACAAATTTCAAAGAGCGATCCGCTCTCAAAATTGTAAGCCTATCACAAGGCCACACCAAACTCTACCTTCAAGCTGTCCTCTAAGGACGTATTTACAGGGGTAAAATACCCAAACTACGGAGGTCTATTACATGAAAAGAAGGTTGATTACATGACCTCTAAAATAACAATTTGATAGGAGGCGAACTTGCACTCCTAATACACTTTGTTTTTTAAAACCTAATCTGGCTCTGGGCCACTAACGCAAGGGCTAATCCCATACTACAGAGGTGACTTAGAGAAGAACACTTTACATTACATAAACGAAGAATAGCTTGAGAAAATAAGTTCACCTCGAAACAAATGTGAGTGGGAGCTCGAGAGGGTTAGCACTCTCTATCCCAATATGTAGCTTTACAAGAAAAAGATGAAAAGAGTAATTACATTTTAGGAAAAGGTTACATGATGGAAATGCTTCGAACCCGCCGCGAGTGTTAAACTGCCGACCTAGCAAGAAAAGAAGTTATTAATAGGCCATTACCTGGTGTTGAACGGCAGAAGAAGAAAGAGGCGCTTCCCGCCTCCTGCTATGTACTTAATACACTGAAAGATGGAACAGAAGTGGCCCGGAGACCCCAAAATCAGCAGTTTATATCCTCTCGCGGAAGTTTCTAGGCGTTAGGGGAAAGAAAACACCCTCCCACAAAATCTTTATTGGTTCGGGAAAAGAAACCCCTACATAGAGGAAAAAGAAACACATTATTGGTGGAAAATTAATTAAAGAAATTCGGGATTGGCTAGATCCAAACTAAGGGGAAAAAGAGGGGTATACAGCCAACTTAAACAATGACAGAAGGAAATTTAACAAAGAACAAACTCTTGAAATAAAAATTTCTCCAACAAAATAGTTCTTTGACTCCGCACTAGGTCGCACTATTGTTGATCTTCAGTAGTGTCCTCTAGAAGAGAAAGTTCACACTTCTTACTTCAAGCGAAACAAAAACACATCAAAAGTGACACAGTTCAAAAACTCAAAAATTTCCAGGTAGTGACATCTTCTGAGGAATTAGTAGATTAATAGTGTAGATAAAGTTCGGACTTCCTCCAGAAGAGGAGTTTCAACTGGCGCAACTTTTAAATAAACAGAGTAGAGGTGTACCGCCCGGTACAATAATAATAATAATAATAATAATCCTATGGCCTTAGCTAAAGTTTGGGCATGTATTTTCATTTGGCACTATCTAGGATACCTGAGTGTCAATTTCGGCATTATATGTGTTACTCTTCCAGGTGGCAGAGGAACGGATTTCTGTTAGGAGACCGATGGCTGCGTTGTAATTAATTTTGTCGGGTTAATGTCAAATGTGTCAGCACGCCGTCATTGGATGAAATGGAGTGTCGAACGCATTTCATTCCGCCATTTAAGCAACCAACATCCTCCGTCGAATTTAAACTCGCTATCTTGGGTTCCAACGACCTTCACCCCTATCACTAATCCACGAATAAAGGAGCTAAGTATATAATACATTAGTTTGTGGAACAACAGTTGACTAAATATCAGTACGTAATCGAAAATGGACATGTATTCTTTTTCAACATCGTGTCTGTATGCATAATATAAGGCAAATTAAGAGGGTATCATTTTTAATTTTTATACTATTTTTTATTATTTTCGGAGATGCCGAGGTACCGGAATTTTGTCCCGCAGGAGTTCTTTCACAGGAGGCTAACGTATTTGAGCACCTTTACATACCTTTGGACTGACCCAGGATCAAACATTGTTTTTCCCATTTTTCGTGATGAATATTGTCTTATTTGCTCTAAAAATTTCACTTAAATAGGATATGAGCTAAAAAATACCGTTTGAGCCTCATGGGGCTATGGGATCACATTTTTTTATTGGTTGGCCATCTTTCAGAACCGTACGAAATATTGATCGTAAATGGGGCACACATTTATCTTGGCATTTCCTGACTAAGGTTTTGTTATGAAGGTATTGATAATGAAGATCCAGTAAGTTACCTACACCGAGGTGTGTCATATGTAACACAACCCATCGTTATAAACTAACCAGTAGAGTTTCACAAGTAGTTAGGAGAGAAAGTCCACGCCTTCCATCCACCTACGCGATCCCTCCAAGCAGTAGAATAATGTGTGTTGCTGACAGAAGAACGCTCGATGTTATTTAGGAATTAATAGGTTTTTATATTTTGCACGTATGGGGAAACGAGCTAACAGTGTTCAATATTTCACAGCTAGACAACTCGGTCTTTACATAAAAACTAATATTGGGTGTGTGAACGTAATGCAATCCTGAATTTGGCTGCAACAATGAGCACGGTTTTGGTGATATTGATTGTAAAGGAAAATACGACAATATCATCATCATCATCATCGGCATTTACTCACCGGTGAGTATAACAATGAAATGGCGTATGGCTTTTAGTGCCGGGAGTGCCCGAGGACATGTTCGGCTCGCCAGGTGCAGGTCTTTTGATTTGACGTCCGTAGGCGATCTGCGCGTCATGATGAGGATGAAATGATGATGAAGACGACACATACACCCAGCCCCCGTGCCAGAGAAATTAACCAATTAAGGTTAAAATTCTCGACCCTGCCGGGAATCGAACGCGGGACTCCTGTGACCAAAGACCAGCACGCCAACCATTTAGCCATGGAGCCGGACAGTATAACAATAGGATTGTGTCACGCCAAATTTGCCCGTCAGACAGCATAATGGTAATTAGAGGCATATGCAAAGGGGTGTTGGATTTGAGCTCTCTTTCCTCCCTCCTTAACGTTTAACCACTCTTTTAATATTAGGGTGCAGTTTGGGTCGCGTAGCTATCAGCTTGCATTCGGGAGATAGTGGGTTCGAACCCCACTGTCGGCAGCCCTGAAGAATGTTTTCCGCGGTGTCGCATTTTCACACCAAAAAATTCAGCGACTGTACCCTTTCCTATCCCATCGTCGCCATAAAACCTAACTGCTGGTGCGACGTAAAGCAAATGTTAAAAATATATATTAAAATTAGGCCTATATGATTATTATTATTATTATTATTATTATTATTATTATTATTATTATTATTATTATTATTATTATTATTGATGGACACTGTAACAGCAGACCCACACCGTTCTTTGCGATGAACGCTTCTCTACGCAGACGATGTCATATTGACCTCTGAGAACTAGATGGATCTGCAATGCCAAACGCAAGAATGAAGCGATCGGCTGGCGCATTACGGCCTGCGCCTCAGTAAAAACAAGGCTCAATATATGACGTCAGATCCACAAGCAATTGGAACCATTCAGGTGGACGGTGAGGACCTGCCGCGAGTGACAAGATTCAAGTATAATACCAATGTGGTTGGTCCGTTATTGGACATTATGAATTTTCCACCAAACTCATTCCTGGTTGCCAGCGTTTCGCCCGAGTGTGCTAAGTTGGGCATGGCTAGTGCATACCGTGGAGGCCACTGTATAGGCTACTTGGAGCAACCGGCAGTGCCATTGCACTAAGAGAGACCTTGTCTCATTTTCAAAAATTGATGCCTGCCTGACTATCAGATTATAAAGGTGTTGATTCCCATGGAT
The DNA here is from genome assembly GCF_040414725.1 of Anabrus simplex. Lineage (NCBI taxonomy): Eukaryota > Metazoa > Arthropoda > Insecta > Orthoptera > Tettigoniidae > Anabrus > Anabrus simplex. Next base: position 62,771,490 of record NC_090274.1, on the reverse strand, counting down.
TCAAGTATCTTGGCTCCACGATCACTGATGATGGCCGACTTGTCGAAGAGGCTAATCCGAGGATATCTGCAGCCTGGATGAAATGGGGAACAACAAGCGGCGTCACTTGCGACCGGATGATGAAAGATAATCTCAAACAAAAAAACATGTCGCACTGTCTTCCGACCTGGCCGACTATGACTCAGACAGAGCTTCGACTGGGCGTCATGGAGACTAAGGGCCGGTATTATAATACAGGTTTAAACTGCTGGTTCAGTTTAAACTTCGGTTTATCTGTCAGTCGTGTATTATAAAACCTAAGTTTAACTAGAGATTAATTTTACTGCCACTCATCTACCGTTTAAACTGAAGTTTAAGAATACATAACCTTACAACACGGCAGAACGAGTGGATCTCGAAGACATTTTAGAGGTGTTTGAAGAAATACTAAACGATGACGAAGAAGTGGTTCAAATTATTGAACGACTCCGGGCACTACGAATTTTCCGAGCAAGGGGGCATCACTTTCATATATTGATTGAAAAATAGTTTTTAAATAGGTTTAGACTTACAAAACAGACTGTCATAACCCTATTTCAGCAAATTGGTGCTAGAATAAAACATGCAATGAAAGCGTAAGAATGTACAAATTACTTTTTGAATTGTTTCAATGTCAAAAGTGTAAATTTTAGAAAATAAAGTAACTTACTTCTATTTCAGAAATCATACTGTAGAACTCCTCAGTCAGCTACTAATAGCACTGCGGTCTTATGCCTCCCGTAGTATGTTTATTAAAATGGGAGATTTCGGAGGAATTCATAAGGCCACTGTTTCACGGACTATATAAATATTTCTGTACTATATCAAAAAAGGCTTTCACGGCCGCAGATCTTATAATCACAGGAACAGAACCAGCTTTGGGGTGGTTAGGCCTGTGCATTATGCAGAGTTTCGTCCAGGCGTGACATTTGGACTCATCAGCTGGAATGGCACGCCTCCAATGGGGGAGCATTTTTTGAACGGAGAAATCATTTTTCCTTTAGCAGGTTAGCAAACTTGATTTGCTAACACGGCGGGGCCACACAGTTTGGTCTGCCACTGCTAAGCAGAGTCCTGGAGGGGCGTCGCATTCCAGCTGATGAGTCCAAATGGCACGCCTGGACGAAACTCTGCATAATGCACACGGCCTAACCACCCAAAAGCTGGTTCTATTCCTGTGATTATAAGATCTGCGGCCGTGAAAGCCTTTTTTGATATTGTATCTCCAATGGGGGAGCATTTTTTGAACGGAGAAATCATTTCTCCTTTAGCAGGTTAGCAAACTTGATTTGCTAATACGGCGGGGCCACACAGTTTGGTCTGCCACTGCTAAGCAGAGTCCTGGAGGGGCGTGTCATTCCAGCTGATGAGTCCAAATGGCACGCCTGGACGAAACTCTGCATAATGCACACGGCCTAACCACCGAAAAGCTGGTTCTATTTCTGTGATTATAAGATCTGCGGCCGTAAAAGCCTTTTTTGATATTGTATCTCCAATGGGTGAGCATTTTTTGAACGGAGAAATCATTTCTCCTTTAGCAGGTTAGCAAACTTGATTTGCTAACACGGCGGGGCCACACAGTTTGGTCTGCCACTGCTAAGCAGAGTCCTGGAGGGGCGTGCCATTCCAGCTGATGAGTTCAAATGGCACGCCTGGACGAAACTCTGCATAATGCACACGGCCTAACCACCCAAAAGCTGGTTCTATTCCTGTGATTATATTTCTGTACTATTTGCACAAGCAATTCTATTTCCTTACAATCAAAATTAGGACAACGTTTATTGCTTTTATCCGCCATTTTACCTGCAAGAAGTAAACAAAACATTATCGACAGTCATCTTTTCTCGCAAGTCACTGCTACCCAGATCGTATATATCCTTCTTCACCTCAGTTTAACTTAGGCCGGCCATGATAAGACTCAACATCGGTTTAAACTCAAGTTAGAGTTTAACTCAATCTTCAGTTTAAACCCTCATCATAATACCGGCCCTAAGATGCTGAGGTGAGCAGCTGGCGTCACTAAACTGGGCCGCATTTTCAATGAATCCATCAGGGAGAGATTTGGCGTTGCGCGGATTCAAGACAAAGTGCGCGAGAGTCGTCTACGATGGTTTGGCCTTATATTAAGGACAGACGCCGACACAATCGCGAAGACGGGTTACATGTTAGAAGTCACCGATAACAGACCGAAAGGACGACGAAAACAACGGTGAGGCGATACTCTTCATAAAGATCTGAAGAGCATCAATCTTCACCCTGACATGGCCCAGGACAGAACTAAATGGAGACAACGAATCCATGTAGCAGACCCCGCCAGCAGGAGGGACAAACGCTGAAGAAAAACATTATTATTATTATTATTATTATTATTATTATTATTATTATCATTATTTTGTCTGATAACCTAAAATAGAAGAATGCAATTGATCGAAGTAATATTTAAAACTCGAATACGAAATTATACAATTTATTTTGCATTTTAGGTACTATGAATTATTTCAGGTCAACTTAATTAGTCCACCTTTTCAATTACGTAACCTATAGGCCTAGTTTTGTATCAGGTATAAACTTCTCAAGCATTCTTAACAGAAAGGATAAGAATTAGGGATGTTCTTTTGCTTTTTATATTATAATTGATCAATTATGATGGATTCTAGATTCCCTATCATAACTGTCGTAACTGTCGTAACCCTATTTCAGCAAATTGGTGATAGAATAAAACATGCAATGAAAGCGTAAGTATGTACAAATTACTTTTTGAATTGTTTGAATGTCAAAAGTGTAAATTTTAGAAAATAAAATAACTTACTTCTATTTCAGAAATCATACTGTAGAACCCCTCAGTCAGCTACTAATAGCATTGCGGTTTTATGCTTCCCGTAGTATGTTTATTAAAATGGGAGAACTTGGGAATCTATCAGCCTTTTGCCAAATGAACTTATTGACCACGTGGTGACGCAATTCAAACAACAAGTGGAATCAGAGATAAAGCTTTTCGCAGATGATGTTATTCTGTACAGAGTAATAAATAAGTTACAAGATTGTGAGCAACTGCAAAATGACCTCGATAATGTTGTGAGATGAACAGTAGGCAATGGTATGATGATAAATGGGGATAAAAGTCAGGTTGTTAGTTTCACAAATAGGAAAAGTCCTCTCAGTTTTAATTAATGCGTTGATGGGGTGAAAGTTCCCTTTGGGGATCATTGTAAATACGTAGGTATAAATATAAGGAAAGATCTTCATTGGGGTAATCACATAAATATGATTGTAAATAATGGGTACAGATCTCTGCACATGGTTATGAGAGTATTTAGGGGTTGTAATAAGGATGTAAAGGAGAGAGCATATTTGTCTCTGGTGAGACCTCAACTTGAGTATGGTTCCAGTGTATGGGACCCTTACCAGGATTACTTGATTCAGGAACTGGAAAAAATCCAAAGAAAAGCAGCTCGATTTGTTCTGGGTGATTTCCGAAAAAAGAGTAGCGTTACAAAAATATTGCAAAGTATGAGCTGGGAAGACTTGGGAGAAAGGAGACGAGCTGCTCGACTAAGTGGTATGTTCCGAGCTGTCAGTGAAGAGATGGCGTGGGAGGACATCAGTAGACCAATAAGTTTGGATGGTGTCTTTAAAAGTAGGAAAGATCACAATATGAAGATAAAGTTGAAATTCAAGAGGACAAATTGGGGCAAATATTCGTTTATAGGAAGGGTAGTTAGGGATTGGAATAACTTAGCAAGGGAGATGTTCAATAAATTTCCAATTTCTTTGCAATCATGTAAGAAAAGGCTAGGAAAACAACAGATAGGGAATCAGCCACCTGGGCGACTGCCCTAAATGCAGATCAGTAGTGACTGATTGATTGAACAAATTTTCCCTCAATTCATGCATAAAACAATTGGTAATCAATTGCCATATTTACTACAGATCATACCAGATGGCAGCACTTTCGTAAATGGCAGCAACCGTACTTTTCGATAATGCATTCTGATTGCTCAGGTCGTATTACCGCAGTGTTATAACGATACGCTTGTCTTTAAAACAAAAGCTTCAATTAATTAAAATGTTAGAGAATGGAAAATCAGTAAAGAAATTAGCAAATGATTATGGGATTTGTTTTCATACACTTAAGATACGTTCAAAATAGCAAAGAGAAACGCTTAGAATTCACGTTTTGTACCCCAAGTGTTTTAAGTAAGTAATTTTTAAATTGGGTTAATTTATAGATAAAAGTGGTTATGGAATGTGTTAATTGTTTGACATTATTGAATTTCAAACAGTTTTGTATAAGTTTCGTTGTGCATTAAAACCCACAAAATCGTATTATCTTTGTTTTCGGTTATCCATGCGTATTCGATTAGCCCGGATAATCGGGAGTTTGCTGTAGTTACCTTAACGAACACAACTTCTATGCCAATAAAATTACTACCATAATACTAAAAGTTGACTTTGTGCTTGCTTTCTTTGATTCTCTTTCGGCACACTTTTTTTTTTTTTTACTAACACGAAAAACTTTTGCTGTTCTACCCGATGCGATCCATTCCTTATTTAACAATTTTATAATTGTACAAAAATGCTTTCTCTCTTTCTATTTTTGCTTTACAGTATCTACCAAAGTATTTGATCCCAAGTGATTCTGCTTCCTTACATACTCTAAACAAGTGTGCACCCTTAGCAGAAGATAATATGCCAGCCTTGGAGTCGATTAATTATTTCATCTTTAGGAAATCTCAAATTCATGTTATTCCAGTTCCAAATTAGAGATCACTCTGTGCTTCGGAATACAAACGAACATTAGATGATGATGATGATGATGATGATGATGTTGATGATGATGATTATTGTTGTTTAAAAGGGCCTAACACGTAGGTCAACGGCCGCTAATGGTACTAATCACTGGTAAAGCAGAACCGTGGTGTTCTTCCTATAGTGGTATTAATCACAGGCAACCTAACTGGTAACATACGTCTGTCAGACTCCAGATACTTACTTTTAAATTAAACAATATGTTCTTAACTTTTTGTTATTTATTCAACTTAATTCCTTTAAATATATGTTTTCAAACATGTCAGTTCAAAACGTAGAACAAAAAAATACAAATCCAGAAAAAACATATATGTATTAGAACGATGCTCCAAAAATGTAGACGCGTCTCTTTTTCTTAAAATCTAGAGAATAATGTGATTATTATGATCATTTCGCTGATATGTCAGTGTCATACAAAGACCATACAAACAAAACATAAAATTACTGGAAAACTCAAAACACAAATTTCAATTTTAAGGTTCAAAGTCACTGTTTGTTAGAAAGCACAGTTTCACACACCCACATACGTTCATTCATTTTTCCGCAAAGCACTCTCAGTAGATTTTTTGGCGCACTCCAAGCAGATCGGTTTTTCACACTTCTGACACGGGTACTTCGTTCTCCTTTTCAGTTTAGGATCGCAAAAGTAGTACGTTTTACGAGCCTCGAAGAATTCAGGCAGTTCATGCAGAATGTCAGGTCGTAAGACTCGCCGAGATGGTCCTGATTGTGACTCCATTATTATTTATAGGAATTAAACTCACTGTAAGTAGGAACAGTGTTATACTAACTCACAATAATCACGATAAACACTCAATACTGAATAACGTCATTCGCGAACCATAGTCACGTAACTGGTATCATACGTCTGTCAGACGGCACGATAAGTTTACTACGCACTTACTCAATGTCAAACAAAGCAAGCAGTACATCACATTCCCTACTGAAAGGTACACAAGGGAAAAAAGCAGTAGGGTCAGGAAAGGAGAGAGGATGGCCTTGGAAAATTTTTCAGCCGTCTCACAGACGTATGATACCAGTTGAGGGCTAATGGTGTTCCTTGCATGGTGGTAGTATCACTTAGTATCATGTCATCATACATAATGCAGACCCATAGTGTGTCACTCGTAATGGCACCATTCACAAACAATGTAGACCCATGGTGTTCCTCACACGGAGGCACTGAGCACAGGACAGATATACTCATGGTGTTGCTCACATAGTGGCACTAATCATAGGTAATGTAGACCCACTGTATATCACACATTATGGTACCACCCACAGGTAACACAGACCCATTTTCCTGCTAAACACCAGTCTGTGTAATGAAGCGCTCTCTCCCCCGCCACGGTGGAATGCACACAATGGTACTAATCACAGGTAATACCCAGATCCGCGGTGCGTCGCACATAATGGCACTGCTCCTACGTAACCTAGCCCCATGGTGGTACTAATCGCACGTAACGTCGAACTATAGTGTTCGGCACGTAATGGTACTAATTTCAAATAGTCACCCGTTTTAGTCGCCTCTTACGAGAGCCAGGGGATACCGTGGGTGTATTCTTCGTCGGCGTCCCCAAACCACAGGGGGTACAATTATTTAGTTTGTGAAGTGTTCAGTACAGTAAAAAGCAGTATTTCCACAGAGCAGGTCAGTCATCGTTTCTATGACCATGCAAGTGGAGAAAAAGTTATAGTTGAAGGTCAAAGGTTTTAAACCCTCTTGTCTGAGGTTATTAATTATTGCACACATTGAGTAGGAGTGCTTCGATTGAAAGGTCATTCAATGTACGTTTAATTTCATTCCATCCGGAAATATCGTGTTTCCCTCAGATTGTTTTCAAAGGCTATCCACCAGAAGCAGGGCAGTCTTTATTGGAGGATTAATCGTTTTATGAGAAGGAAGATAATTCTAGAGATGTCGAGCAGTACAACAAGGAGAGAACTCACAACGGAACTGTTTCAAATGGACCAAACATATTTCATTGCAACATCGATGAATGATCAGATTAGCAAATCAGAACGACACTCTGTCAATATCATGACACAAACCACACTAGGGACACCGAAGACAAGAAGCATGACTTTTCGCATTAATATATGTACGTTGTCAGGAAAAAGGAAGCAATTTTTCGCGTTGTTTCGCGAAATATGTCTTATCCTATCGCTTGAATTTCGCTTCATTAATTTAAAAAAAAAAATATTCATGAAAGTTTCCTTCGTGTGTTTTGTGCATGATTTATGTGAAAGATGGATAAAATAGAATCAGTATTGATAATCATTCATTATTCCTTATGCAACCTTGATTAGGACTATAACATAGCCTAATCAAGATTATATAATAAAGTACCCTTTCACCGCATGTGGCCTTCCCTTTCACCCTATATAATGCATAGTCCAGCATGGTCAGCGTACTAACATTCGGCTCAGAGGGCCCCAGTTCGATTCTCAGCCGGGACGTAGATTTTTAACGTTAAATCCTTAATTCCCAGGTTCAGGGACTGGATATTTGTGCTGTCCCCAACATCCCTGCAACTCACACGCCACTATCTTTCACTTCAATTACACGCAGTTTCCTACAAAGAACTGATGCCGCCCACCCTCGTCTTTGCATTACAAGGACTGCACCAGCTACACGAAATTATTATTAAGGGATTGCCTAGAATATTACAATCGAAGAGGTATTTCAGTCGAACTGAAAAATTCTGTTTCTCTTCCGCTGCAATTCGCAAAAACGAAATCACTGTTTTCTTAACCAAAATCATATGATTCGTTATGATATCTCAAAATCGATTCAAATTGTTGCTAGTGCGAAAAGATCATGCCTCCACAGATGACCCTCTTAAAATGCATAGTTTGACCGTGCTCGATTCTGCGACTGTAACTTAGTTAAGACCACGGTTGCTTTCTTCATACTCCTTGCCTATTCCATCGTCGCCGTAAGATCTATCTGTGTCATAGCTGTTCTTAACAGAGTAAGTTTTGTCACCCCAAACTACTGACTCAAGTTGCCAAGCCACGATATCCTACTTCTCCCCGGACCACGTTTCCCATTAATTTTCATTTGGAGTATTGCTTGCAGAAGATGGTATTTACTGTTCCGCAACATATGGACAAAGTACACCAGCTTCCTTCTCTTGATGGTAATGATAATCTCTGGTTCTTTGTTCAAACGGTGCAAAACTTCTATATCGGTCATTCTAGCTGTCCAACTTACCTTCAGCATCCTTCGGTACATCCACATTCCAAATGCTTGCAACTTCTTGCACATGGTATCAGTTAGTGTCCATGCCTCAACGCCGTATAACAGTATTCTGAAAATGTAACATCGGTGTAGTGGTGTCCATAGTGTTATGGAAATATCACGGCTTGTCAAAAGTTTTCTAAGTCTCTGAAAAAAAGTTCTGGCCTGCTGAATTCAGCATCAGATCTCATGAGCAACGTCCCAGTCATCATTGATGTGATATCCCAGGTATTTAAATGTTGCCGCTCTTGCAATCTGGTCCTTTGCTGCTGTGAGACTACCCCGAATGCCATCTTTTCTGCTTATAACCATCCACTTGGTCTTCTTTATATTAAGCCTCAAGCCCATGGCGCTGCTGGCTTCAGTGACAGCATTAAATAGTTGCTGTAAATCCTGGAGATTAGTTGCAAGTAGCACAGTTGTCGTCCGCATACCTGATGTTATTTATGATAAAACCACTAACCATTAACTCCTTGAGTCTTTCCGTAAAGAGCATCTCGAAAAATATTTTCTGAATAGATGTTGAAAAGCATGGGTGAAAGAATACAGCTTTGGCGAACTCCTTTCATAATTGAGAATTATTTCGAGACACGACCATGAACTATTATCCCCTCACTCTGGTTCCAGTATAGACTACCGAATTCTAATTCTCTAGGAATGTTCATACGTTCGTCATGGCGGACTGTGTCGAACGCTTTTTCGTGGTCGATGAAACAAGCAAAAACATCGACATTGACATCTCGGCACCTGCCGACTGAATAAAGCCTCTCTAGTACCAAAACTATGTTTGAAGCCAAACTGTGAGGTTCCGATATTCTCCTCACATTTATGAGAAATTTTCGAATGCAATACCTTTAGGAATACGTTCAGAACGTGGCTCATCAAACTAATTATTCTATATTCATTGCAGAATTTTGCATTGGCTTTCTTATGCAATATTACGAAGATTGGTTTGAGCCAGTCGCAAGGAACGGTTCCACTGCGGTGAATACTGTTGAATATGTCAACTAATAATGAAAGGAATTTTTCTTTCTCAAGCGGTTTCAGTAACTCAGCATACATCTCATCAAGGCCTGGAAAATTCCCATTCTTCGCTGTTCTTATGGCATACTCTACTTCTGCACGCGTGATGTCTACACCATCGTCTGCCCAAGCACCATGATCCTCATTTCTGCGGTTCATGAAGAGATTTTTTACATATTCCATCCATTCCCTCAGTTTCTCTCCTGTGTTCGCTAAGATGTCACCATTCTTATTACGGGGGACTCCACTAACTTTTTCGTTGTATGCACCGGTTACTAGTTTCACTTTCTTGTACATGTTGAAAAAAATCTGTCTTGAATTCAGTCATTCTATTTCATTGCATTCCCCAGAGAGTTGTTCTTTTGCATTGCTTACTTTTTGTCGTATTAACTTGATAACATAAGGTTCTTCAGTTTTTAGAAAAATAATTTGATATTTTATATCAATATTATAAGGGATTAGATAAAATTGTAGAATATAGTTTAGATATAAGTATCACCATGTTAATTGTAGCTTATCTGACGTAGTTGCCACTGTAATTGGGATACTAAGTCTTGTAGTGTGAAATAAATAAATAAATAAATAAATAAATAAATAAATAAATAAATAAATAAATAAATAAATAAATAAATAAATAAATAAATAAATAAATAAATAACTAAATAAATAAATAAATAAATAAATAAATAAATAAATAAATTAATTAATTAATTAATTAATTAATATTATTTCGAGAAAATGTCGTGCTGTTTTGTTCCTGGTTGTAAATCAGGTTACGGAAGGAAGCCTGATGCTAACGATTCTTTAAAAATCTGTTTGAGAAGTGGGCGAGATTCGTTCTGTGAAAAGATAACCGATTGTCAGCCAAAAGCAGAACATGTGACCTGCATTTTTAGGCAGATTTAATTAACTTATAAAGGCGGATTGTTTCGTTGTGAACGGCGAAACCGTTCAACCTCCTCGCGTCAGGTGAAAATTAAAACCAGGAGCGGTGCCTCATATTTTTGAAATTTACCAAAATACCTATCCGCTGAGGTAAAATCGCTGAAGGCACCCAGTAGGAAAAGGAATGAAGACAGTATCAAGAGGATGAGGAACAAGAATTACGATGTGAGTGAAGCAGTGATGGCAACAGTGAGCAGTAAGGTTCATGGCAGGCCTTACGGAAGCCCAAAGGCCAATAGTGTCTCTAAAGGCGCCTAAAAACGCAACTCGTAATTTAATGCGAGCTAAATGTCTCTTTCCTCAGTCTATGCTAGGATTAATTTCCTACAGGTACAGATTAACAACACGGAATGTTTTATGTGCTCTGTTTAGAAAGTCATTTTTTAAATTATGTAAAGCATAATATTGCTTTCGCTTTTCGTAACGTTCCATTTTATCTCGTGTGTTCTCTTATTAAAGTCCAAAGTTATTTCTTCGTGTGAACTGAGGATATTGACATGATATAGGCTTTTGGGCTCATGCCCTGTCAAGAAAATGAGGTGAAATTCTTTACGTTTCGCAGAGAACTATGCTCTGCGTAATCAGAAGAAAATCTCGACTGTCCTTGAGAAAGGCTTCTAAAACAATGAGTTTTGAATTTAGACGTTACCCAATAAAAGTGGAAATGGTACATTGATTCGTCACCAGATGGCTCCTCGGACACGGTACAGAGCTAGCGTTCGAAGCGGAAGCTGACGGAACCATCAGAAACAGTGTGAGAGGGTCACATAACATAAAAAGGCGTACGCACATATGAAGGTACGACATTGACACAAGTCTGGAATGAAACACCTGGCGATGTGAAACGTACGAATCTCGAAAACACCGAAACGAAATAACAATAGTGAAGGGACAGGGAAGGGAACTACCTACGTAAATCCTTAATGGCTGGCAACCAGGTATTACTTAATTGATAGCCAGTGTCCCTGTTGAAATTGTTAGGATTTCTAGTGTCTTGTGTGAGTAAGAGCTCGAGCGTCTTGGAACATGACATCATGATCCGACGATAGGGCGTGCTCAGCTATTGCCGATTTGTCTGGCTGGTTGAGACGAATATAACGTTCATGTTCCTTGATACGAGTACCAATGGACCGGCATGTTTGGCCAATGTATACCTTACCGCAAGTACAGGGAATTTTGTACACCCCAGGTTGTAAAAGTGGGGACAATTTGTCCTTGGTTTAACCCAGACTGTGAGTAATTTTAGTGACGGTGCCAAACACTGTTTATATATTGTGTTTGCGGAGGACTTTGGCAATTCGATCTGCGGTGTTATGAATGTAAGGCAGGAAGGCAATTCCCTTCACTCTTCCTTGTGTGAGCTTTGCTTGGTCGTTTCTCTGGGATGCAGGACTCTGTGAATCTGCAAATCGCTGTAACCATTACCCTTAAACGTGAATTTGAGTGTGTCCATCTCTACCTGGATATTTGATGGCTCACAATTGTTATGTTATGTGACCCTCTCAAACTGATTCTGATGGTTCCGTCAGCTTCCGCTTCGAACGCCAGCGCTGTACCGCGTCCGAGGAGCCATCTGGTGACGAATGAACGTACCATTTCAACTTCTATTGGGCAACATTTAAATTCAAAGCTCATTGCTTTGGTAGCCTTTCTCGAGGACGGTTGAGATTTTCTTCTAATGACGCAGAGCATAGTTCTCTGCAAAATATAAAGAATTTCACCTTATTTTCTTGACACCACACACAGTAAGCCCAAAAGCCTATATATGAGTAGGGCCGTGAAAGCATCATCCGGTAACAATGAGGATATTATTTACAACTCTCTAACAGTATTATTCATAAGTCTAAACAATTACTGGATGTTGTATTTGATTATTTGAGTGTCACTGTAACGTTCACTAAAACAGCTGACGGTACAGCGTTGGGTGATTGCTCCAGTAGCGCCGCTCTGCGGGAGCGCGCTTGAATTCGGTGAGTGATCTCACTAGGTATTCTATTCGTCGTGTTATTACTGCCTACTTGTCTCATAAATACAGCAGGAAGTTCGATAACAATATTGTGAAATTCCAACACTTTCGTGAAACTTCAGACAAGAATAGAACAATACAGCGAGTTGTGTGTTGTGGTAATTGAGCATCCAGGTGTTCCTGACAGGTGCAGTTACGAGAGTAACGTCGACAATACCCAGTGAGATATAATTACACCCTAGTTATCCATATATAATGCCAGCAACGTATCAGTTGCTCTATTATCCTCGCCGACAAAGATATGTACGTCCCTTAGCCCAGAAGGAATAAAAGTACATCCATATTAACACAATGAAAACTCGTATATGTGTTACCTGTTAACTGCTGTGTACTGAGTATGTTATTCATATTTTGAGGTATTATGGTCATCGCTGTCATTTCTTATTAGTCCGACTCGTTGGCTGAATGGTCAGCGTACTGACCTTCGGTTCAGAGGGTCCCGGGTTCGATTCCCGGCCGGGTCGGGGATTTTAATCGCTTCTGATTAATTCTTCTGGCTCGGGGACTGGGTGTATATGTCCGTCCCAACACTCTCCTCATCATATTCAGACAACATACTACACTACCAACCACCACAGAAACACGCAATAGTGCTTACATCCCTCCAGAGAGGGTTGGCGTCAGGAAGGGCATCCGGCCGTAAAACAGGGCCAAATCCACATGTGCGACGCAGTTCGCACCCGCGACCCTGCAGGTGTGGGAAAAAGCGACAGGAAAAGAAGAAGAAAGAAGAAGCTGTCGTTTCTTATTAGGAACGGAACTACGTTGTACTTCACACAGAGGCCGATGACCTAGATGTTAGGCCCCTTTAAACAACAAGCATCATCATCAGTACTTCACACATGTGAACGAATTGGTTCACATAACGTTTCGATGCTACGAAAGAACCTGGAAAACTGACATCAAAGCTGTGCAGACATCTTTTAACAGTTTTTTTGCTAGTTGTTCTACATCGCACCGACACAGATAGGTCTTACGGCGACGATGGGACAGGAAAGGGCTAGGAGTGGCAAGGAAGCGGCCGTGGCCTTAATTAAGGTACAGCCCCAGCATTTGCCTGGTGTGAAAATGGGAAACCACGGAAACTTTTAACTGTTTTAACGTAGACTTAGATTCCTCACAACGGGCACATGGACAGAAAAATTTTAATACGTTTTTAGATAAAAGAGGAGGATACCTGTTGCAAAAAAGAAGTTTAAACTTTAAAACGTAGTTTTTATAAAATAGCGCTTCAGAATAAGTATTGTTAGAGTACAAATCGAATCCAACATTTAGCCGTCAAATGGGGCTTAATTAAGACCCATTCAACCACGCTCTGCTACAACTCTTGTTACGGGGCTACCCGTGGATCAGCAGACGTGAAAGAAGGTGCCGGGGTTAATGGGTCTAACTACAAATTCATGAATGAATTTAAAACTTTAACAAAGGTTATATTTCTTTGGAATTTGTGCTAAAAATGTGATATCACACGCATTCTCTGTCATAAGATAGCGCTGTGTTTAATCGCGCTTAGCTGGAGGTTAACTGTCTTTGTGAATAAATCGTGGTCAGTTGTATAGAGTAACAAATTTAAAATTGGAAAAGAAAGATTTGATCTAATAATTACCCTCACGTTGATAAAAAGACCGGAACTTCTTGAAATACTAGAGATAGGAAGTTCAAAAGTTCATAATCACAGGACATTTTATAAGAACACTGACTTAGCAAATGACATGTGAGTCACCTAACAGCGTTTGAGACCACCTCTGGCCATGCGAACTGCAGTGCGATGCCGTGGAAGTGAGTCGATAAGTCCCTGGTAGTCCTCTGGACGCAGCTGACACCAAATCGTTTGCAGAGCGGCCGCCAATGCTGGTCTGTTCGTGGGTGCAGGATCCATGGCACGGAGCTTGCGTTCCAGGACATCCCAGATATGCTAGATAGGGTTCATATCGGGGCTCCTGGGTGGCCATGGTAGTCGTTGGACCTCCGCTGCATGTTTCTGGAACCATTCCCGGGCGATGTGTCGGCGCGTTATCATCTTGAAACACCGCAGAACCGTCTGGGCTCTGGAAGGCCAAAAATGGGTGGAGATGGTCTCCGAGCATCTCAACATACCGCGTACAATTCAAAGTCTCTTCCAGAACAACTAGGGGGCCCATTCCATACCAGGAAAATGCATCCCAGACCATAACAGAGACACCAGCGCCCTGGACCACACCTTCGAGGCATGCGGGATCCATCGCTTCATGTGTTCCGCGCCATACACGGTGCCTCCCATCGGCATGGTGCAGTTGAAATCGTGATTCGTCCGACCATATCACGTTACGCCATTGTTCCAGTGCCCATCCCTGGTGACTGGCGACAAATGCGCGTCGTTGTGCCCGATGAAGTTGGGTTAACAGTGGCACCCGTGTGCGGCGTCGGCTCCAATACCCCATAGAGCCCATGTTCCTACGGATTGTCCACTGGGAGACGTGTCTAGCACGGCCTGTGTTGAATTAAGCCGTGATTTGTTGCACAGTTGCCCGTCTGTCACTATTGACAATCCGTCTCAGATGTCGCCGGTCACGGTCATCGAGGGTGGCTGGACGGCCGGTCATTCATCTGTTGTGGACGGTGACATCCGAATTCAACCATTCACGATACACCCTAGACACGGTTGATCGTGTGAAGCCGAATTCCCGCACCACTTCTGAAATCGCACTTCCCATTCGTCGGGCACCGACCACCATACCCCGTTCGAACGGTGTCAGCTCACGACGACGTTCCATGTTACACCTGTCACATGCACAGCCACAGCTCAAAAAGTCTCCTATACAACTGCCGCTGGCACAGGGGGCGTGTGGTGCGCAGACAACACACCTGCGCATCAGTGCTCCGCTATCCCATGACATTTGCTCAGTCAGTGTATGTTCTGCAGAAAAGATTAGTATTCAGTCACCTAGGTTCAGCATGTATCCTCTTGCTTAGTAGGCACTGCGTCCTGCATGGGCACTGATAACTTGTTCCAAGCGTGATGGTATCGACGCGTATAAAACGCGAATGGCGTCCTGGGGTATAGCCATCCATGCTGCATTCACCCGGTTCCACAGTTCAACGTTGGCGGTTGCCATTGGGTCACAGCGCCGCGCCCGTCGTTTCACCATATCCCGCACATTACCGATTGGCGACAAGTCCGGTGATCGGGTGGGCCAGAGCAACAGTCTGACATCCTATGACAACAAGAAGGCACGTTTTCGTGCAGAAACATGTCGTCGCGCATTGTACTGCTGAAATATGGCGTCTTGGATTTCGTGCAGAAAGGGTGTGGTTACGGGTCGTAGGATGTCATTCACGTAGGTCAAACTGGTTAGTGCCCTGGACATGCACTAACTGTGATTTGTGGTTGCACCCAATAGCACCCCACACCGTAAGGTCTTGAGTTGGCGCTGTATGTTCTGTGAGAATGAAGTAAAAATTATGCTTCACCCCCTGTCTGTGACGAACCAAATTGCGGGCATCATTTTCAAACAAACAGAACCTGGATTCGTCCGAAAACACCATCCGCTGCCATTTCTGTCCCCAGTGACGTCGTTCCATACACCATTGCAGTATAGCATGCTTATGCATAATAGTCAAACGTAGGCGAAGAAGTGTACGTCGCGCCGGTAACCCAGGCCGTAATTAATGGCGACAGACTGTCACTCCTGATAGTGTACGGTGTGTTACACTGTTGCGCCAGAGCCGAGGAGGACGCAGATCTGTCCTGCAGTGCCATTCGTATGAGTGTCGATTTTCTCGATGGGTGGTCTGAGTAGTGTGACCAGAACCCATCTCGTCGTGTTCTACGACCTTCTGTGAATCATTCTGTACACATCCGCTGCACTGCCGACACAGTTCGTCCAACACGAACAACGCCTGCGAGGCATCCTGCACGTCTGCTCAAGTCACACTCATCCATTACCTTCGGTTTATAGGGACAACGAGAGCTGCAGGCACATTTTACCAGTCGGTGGTGGTGCGCAGAGATATCGATATGGACCTTGAACCTGAGGGTCGACATGGTTAAAATGCTAATCAGTTCTTTAGAACACACTAGTGCACATGTCCTGTGAATATGAACTTCCTATCTCTAGTCTTTCAAGGTGTTCCGGGTTTAATGCATATGAGCGTAAGTCTACCTCAAACACCTGCGGTCATTATAACACTGGCTAGAAATAGTCTCTGAACAAATGTGTGCATAACCGTCGCGATTACAAACCGTACAACACACCTACAACATACAAGAGTTACTTGCAAACTGAACATCTCCTCACTAAGAGTGTTGCCAATAAGTAAGCATTAAATTCCACTAAATCAGTGCTCAAAATCCACCAGAATTTCAGTATAATTAATCTCATTAGCACCAGAAAACCATAAGTTATTTAATGAAAAGTATGTCCGTTAATACATTGTCGCTGTTCGGGCAAAATGTCATTTCTCCCAATGCTCTTCCTGACAGTTATTTTCCTTAAGACTGGTCACGTCTCCCAGCCACATATGGAAATGCAGTCCATCAGAACAATATCCGTGGTGTTCATTTGCGTATGATAATGTGTAAAGAAAAATGAACCGTAATGGCACTTTAATATAAGAGTGCGTAAATAAGTCATGTAAACATACATTCTTAGGGTGCGGTACGGTATATATACGAAATATATTCCGCGACTCTAACCGGATGGCCAACTCGCTCGGTCAACACTCTTTATTATTATTATTATTATTATTATTAGAAAAGCGCACGAATGTGCATTACAAAGATCATTGATCGTTTTAGTCTTTGCTATAATCGCATAGAGATTTGTTGTTGTTTTTACATCTTGTGATGTGATACATGTCACAGAACTGATCACACAGTGAACATTCACATTTTTCATTTGGGTCGTGATAAGACATATTTTTACATATTTTATGGTGGTACCCGTGTACTGCTAGTTTTATTATCACATGTCTTAGCTTCTGGTTGGCGTTCGTCCAATTTCGATCCAACATGGCATCTGTGCTGTAGAACTCTAGCGGAATTTCTTCTCTCTTCTTCCGCCTCTCCGCTAGGTGTGCTTCTACATTCATTGTGGATGGCAGTGGTAGTTTTATCCTCAGTTCTTCAATAAGAAAGGGTTCCCGTGCTAGTTCGTATGTTAGGCGGGAACGCGTGTATTTTGAGATGCCCATTATGGTCTTTAGGAATTTTGCCTTAACTCCTTCTATGGTGGCGAGGTCTCTCTTTGTTAGTCTTTCCCATATCAAGTGGATTCCATAGGTGAGTATTGGTAGGATCGTTGTGTCAAATAGGCGCATAGCTGTTTTTAAGGATAACTGCTGTAGATTGTTGATGTCGTACATGGCTTTCATGGCTGCAACTGCTTTGTCTTTTATGTGTAGTCTGAACGTCCCAGTAGTCTGTAAGGTTATTCCCAGGTATTTGAATGAGTTTACTATTTCCACTTTGCCGTCTTCGTATTCTACGTTGTCGTTTGCTGCGTTTCGTCCGCCTTTCCGAAAGACCATCTGTTGAGTTTTTTCCAGTTTATTTTCAGGCTGTTATTTCCTGCCCATTCAGCCAGCGCTGAGAAAGCGTGTTGGAGCTCTTCCTTCTTTGTTGACCCTAAGACCATGTCGTCTGCATATATGTAGATCACTGCATCCTTTGCTCTTTCTCTGATTGCTTTTGTTACGTCCGCGGTGGCAATATTGAATAGTATGGGTCAACACTCTTTTATTTTGAACTATTATGTCCTTCAGCGCTCAGTCCGCAAGCCTCCGTGAATTTACTAAACGACTCCACTATCCTTTATGAGTAACTAGTTCTGTAGCTCGTTTAGTTCAATACCTCTTATATCTACAGCACTAGAAACTCAATCCAGTGCCCTGTATTTGGAAGATAGTGGGTTCGAACCTCCCTGTCGGAACTCCTGAAGATGGTTTCCCATCTTCGCCATAAGACCTATCTGTGTCGGTGAGAAGTAAAATAACTTTAAAAGAAGAAATGACATTCTTTCTTAATCTTAATCTTAATCTTAATCTGTTTACCCTCCAGGGTTGACTTTTCCTCCGGATTCAGCGAGGGATCCCACCTCTACCGCCTCAAGGGCAGTGTCCTGGAGCGTGAGACATTGGGTCAGGGGATGGAACTGGGTAGGATGACCAGTACCTCGGCCAGGTGGCCTCACCTGCTATGTTGAACAGGGGCCTTGGTGGGGGATGAGATGATTGGAAGGGATAGATAAAGAAGAGGGAAGGAATCAGCCGTGGCCTTAAGTTAGGTACTATCCCGGCATTTGCATGGAGGAGAAGTGGGGGAAACCACGGAAAACTACTTCCAGGATGGCTGAGGTGGGAATCGAACCCACCTCTACTCAGTTGACCTCCCCGAGGGTGAGTGGCCCCGTTCCAGTCCTCCTACCACTTTTCAAATTTCGTGGAAGAGCCGGGAATCGAACCCAGGCCTCCGGGGGTGGCAACTAATCACACTAACCACTATACCACAGAGGCGGACACAAATAACATTAACTAAACGGAAGCTGAGTCCAACGATCATCGTCTTGCCTCCTGGACCGAGTCCATTATTCTGCAAGTAACCTTTAAGAAAACCTCGAGACCACGCACTAGACAAACTTTGCCGTGAAAATTGCAAGAGTATTTGAATATTCCGTTAATGAAGGAAGAATTTTGAACTAACTGCCCGTGAAGAATAAGATCTATGAGTAATAGTCACTATTGCCAAAATCCACCGAGCTGTCATGCTCAACCTGTGCAGCATAATTCCGACAGGAGCACCCAGCCACCCGAAGGTCATCTCTCAGGCGAGTTCAGCGAGATAAAAGAAAACCGCTCTCTAGTCCTATAGCATGGAATGTAACACCACACTGAAATAATGAAAGGCACGCATCTGCCTGTCAGGCACAATACGTTACGTGACAAAACATGTACATAAAAAGTGTCAGGGTAGTTTACGCTTTATTCTGATTATGGAATGTCGTACTTTCATACTGAAACCTGTCTGAAACTTTGGTAGCATAACCTGTGTTATACGACAAGCTCATAACTAGAGATGGGTATTATAGGTACGAATAGGTTAGAATGCAAACGTATTTGAACAAGGCGCAAGTGAAATCTAGCCGCTCTATAGATATGTCGGGGAGTTGCATAAATTTTAGGGGCTCTGATAATTCAGATCGATAATATTTATGCAAATCTCACCGCAGAACCGTCATTCGGGTAACATACACTTGCACCTTGTTCAAATACATTTGCATTCTAACCTATTCGTGCCTATAATTCCCATCTCTAGTCATAACGAAAATAAATAGCCGCCTATTTCCACTGCAAAACTTTGAAATAAATCCTTGAATTACGTATACAGTGTTCTCATTTCAAAATTTTCCAGTCTAGATAATATTTTAATTGTAATGTAATTTAAACAAAAAAAGGTCGTCAATTTATGTATTGTGGGAAAAGTTAAAAACAAGGGTTAATTGCATTTTAGATTTGACCCCTCGTTCCCAGCAATTCTTTAAAATTTTAAATGCAAACACTCGTTTTTTAGAACGTTTCAATTTTTTATTGCTTCTCAGACTATTGAGCATTAATTATGTAATGGGATGTATGAGGAAAAGTTAATGACATGTACTAAAAAATTAATGCTCTTTTGAAATAAGTATTAAAATATCTCAATACCTATTTTGACGTGTTTTGTTTAAATTAAAATGAAATACGTACTTATTAATGGAGTGAAGTTTTAAAGTCAAGATATTGTATGAGCCATTGGAAACTGATACTGATGGATTGTAAGATTGTACAGCCCTGATTGTGGGCAAGCCAGCAGTGGAGCAGCCAACAGTAAAACACAGCTCACCAGTGAGGCAGGGATGTCCAGTTGCACAGTGCTACCGTCTGCCCACGTGGGATTCCAGCTTTGATTGCGTGTCCTTGCAGTAGAAACAGGCAGCTAAATCTGGGATTAAGGTCATTAATTTCTCGAAATCACTATGACCATGTTAACCAGTGTTTATGTATACTAATTCACTAGCGTCATCTATAAGGAATTTCTAGAAGAGTTGCTTCTCGCTAAACAACACTCCCTGATGTGGACGGAGGAAAGGTGTTACAGATCTCGCACCGGGACCGATCTGTTTGTTGTACGAGGAACATTGCGAAGAGCTTTTGTCCCCACGTCTCTACATCGGTGAACCGCTTACATTCAAGACAGAGCACATTACTCCGTTTATCTACGAGTGGAAGTAGGTACGAGACAGAGTAGGAGTGAAGCCCGAGCATGTATTCTACATGACGATGAAGTTTACACGTATCGGTTTGGCCTGAAGTTTGTTCACAACGTTCAAAATCGCCGGTGATACCGCAAACCTTACTCGAGCCAACGTAGAAGACAAGAAGTTTATCGAGCGGAATCTCTTGTTCCTCAAAACGACCCTCAACTCAATACAGTACTGGATATAGCGGAAGAAGGATGTGTTTTGCGATAATCCGTCAGCTACGTACCAGGTGCATGAATAAAGGCCACCACACACAGAAAGCTAGGCTAAGCTAAGCTAAGCTACGCGGTGTTGTGAAAAATATCGCTCCCAATGCATTTAAGTACGATGACACACACAGGCCGCTATGCTAAGCTAAACTATGCCAAGCTAAGCTAAGCTAAGCTAAACAGATCGCTAGGCAGGCGATTTTCTTGGCTGTAGCTAGCCTGGCGCATGCGCTTTTCATTTCTGAGTAGTTGGTCTGGCTGGCTGTCGTGTGAGTCTCTTCTGGTATAGTACTTCGATATTTTAATACAATGGATAACGGGTCAAAAGAAGAACGACTGATTGAGAAGGTAAAACTATATCCCTGCCTTTATGATATGTCATCAAATTACTACAGATATTTTATAAGAAAGGAAAACTGTTGGCGGGAAATAAGTTCAGTACTTTAAGTTGATTGTAGGTAGGCTATCATTAAAAATTAACTATATAATCAAAATTTTGACAGTTCTAATTGTTTGAGAAAAATACAGTTTTCACATGACTTTACACACATTTACAATTTAGCAGATACTGTTGACGCGCCTGTTCTGTAACTGTATGCCATATTCCTAAATATATCAACAGTTACTAAGAACGTGAAAGGTAAAATAATAGCATATATTGCTTTAGGTAAGGAACTTAAAAACTTATCAAAAAGACTAAGAGACTGTTTTAGGGAGGCATTAACGACACAAAAAGAGAGTAAAGTGGGCAGGAAGGGAAAAAATGAAGGAGTGGAGATTCCACAAACTAATGGATTTCCTTCTGCCTTATATTTCTACAAGAAGTTGAGCTGTCATTTTAACGCACGCAGTATCACTAATGTTTAAAATATTTTTAAAATATTAAAAATTGATGAAATTATAAGTGAATGTATATGTTGAGTATATTATAAATTAAAACGCACGCAATTCATTTGAGGTTATAAGAAAATAAAACCGTCTCGATTTGTTATGTTTTGCAGCTAAGACATTATAAACATTTCACTAATAAAATGAAAAACATAACTGCGTTTGAAGCACAAGGACTAGGACAGTTCAATATGCTCATTCTCCATAAACAGATCTCCGTGTGTCATTTCTTAATATACGTTTGGATGTGCATTAATAGCTTAAGTTTCCTTACAGCACACATTCAAACATTGACAGACAGGAAACATATCGACGTCATGAGGTAACTGAAGTAGCTACCCAGATGAACGTGAGAGTCCGGAATGTGATGACCTACACTCCTTATCACATATATCTGATTCATAATCTGTTCCGTCCGCCCACACACCTACACAATCTCAGCCAGTCGAACCCCTTCGAAAAAAAAATCATGCCAGCAGTAGTGCTGAGAGAGTAATTGATTACTTACAACAGTGAGACAATAAAAGTGCTGCCTAGCATAGTTTAGCTTAGCTTTTTATTCGTGTCATAGCACACCACAGCTTGGCATTGCTTAGCGTAGCATACTGTAGCGTAGCTTAGCTTAGCTTTCTGTGTGTGGTGGCCTTAAGTCCTTTCCGGTTTCACTAAGAGATGGCGCCAGCGAACAGTACGCGGCGTGCGAATTTCAAACATACGTCAGTTTGTTCGTCTGACATTAACCTACCAACACACGAAAGCTCAGTCCGCCAAGCACTAGTGCAGATGTTGTATCGCTCAGTGGTCATGTTGATGTTTGTGCCTGAAAAAGAATCTTTGCGGCACGCATTGCTTTTTCTTATTTAATCGAAAGAAAGAGGGCTGGTAGAAACATATGGTAAACACGCTCCATCGATTACAACATGCGAGATATGGTTTCGACAATTTGAACGTGGTTATTTCAATGTGAGTAGCCTCCGTGGCTCAGACGGCAGCGCGTCGGCCTCTCACCGCTGGATACCGTGGTTCAAATCCCGGTCACTCCATGTGAGATTTGTGATGGACAAAGCGGAGGCGAGATAGGATTTTCTCCGGGTATTCCGGTTTTCCCTGTCATCTTCCATTCCAGCGGCACTCTCCATTCTCATTTCATAGCATCTATGTGTCATTAATAAAAAATTTTAGGAGTGGCGACCCCATTGTACTAAAAGCCTCATTCATTACATCCCTGACGCGGTCAGTGATTAGAATGATTATTTCAATGTAAAAGATAGTGCGCACTCTGGTAAACCACAAAACTGCGAAGACTCTTGAAGCCTGGCGAAACCGTTAATGCACAACGCTGTCGCTAATAAATGAGTATAATTTAAATCACGCATTGATCGAAAGACGACCGGAATGGGCCAGAAGACATGGCAAAGTGATTTTTGTTACGTGCTCCCTAAATCATGGCTATTATGTTCATCTTACCTGCTGCATACTTCACCGTCGTGCTGCCATAAACATTCCTACTGAACTTACTACTGCTCCGTCTGCTCACCCGCCTCACCAGCGACTGCGTGCTGTCTCGCCTTCCTCGCCGGCTCTTGATTAGGTCACCTGTTTCTCGTATATTACAGACTACGCTTCGCTCCGCTATATCACTCGCCGCTGCCTTTCCATCGGCCGTCAGGTGTTCATTGTGCATGTAAAGCAGTGGGAGCAGGAACTCTTTCGCACGGCTGGCCCGTGGCAATTTTAAACATTCTATTCTACGTCACATCATATCATCTTTGTGCAGGGTGAGCAGACTTGTAATTTATGGTATCCTAATACACTGACTGACAGAGCAAATGCAACACCAAGAAGGAGTGGTTCGAAAGGGATGAAAGTTGGGGAAAAACAGGGATGGCACGGACGAATAATTGATGTTTATTTCAAACCGATATGCAGGTTAAACAATGCGCACGGCATCGACTCAGTAGGATGTAGGACCACAGCGAGCGGCGATGCACGCAGAAACACGTCGCGGTACAGAGTCAATAAGAGTGCGGATGGTGTCCCGAGGGATGGTTCTCCATTCTCTGTCAACCATTTGCCACAGTTGGTCGTCCGTACGAGGCTGGGGCAGAGTTTGCAAACGGCGTCCAATGAGATCCCACACGTGTTCGATTGGTGAGAGATCCGGAGAGTACGCTGGCCACGGAAGCATCTGTACACCTCGTAGAGCCTGTTGGGAGATGCGAGCAGTGTGTGGGCGGGCATTAATCCTGCTGAAACAGAGCATTGGGCAGCCCCTGAAGGTACGGGTGTGCCACCGGCCGCAGCACATGCTGCACGTAGCGGTGGGCATTTAACGTGCCTTGAATACGCACTAGAGGTGACGTGGAATCATACGCAATAGCGCCCCAAACCATGATGCCGCGTTGTCTAGCGGTAGGGCGCTCCACAGTTACTGCCGGATTTGACATTTCTCCACGCCACGCCACACTCGTCTGCGATGACTATCACTGACAGAACAGAAGCGTGACTCATCGGAGAACACGACGTTCCGCCATTCCCTCATCCAAGTCGCTCTAGCCCGGCACCATGCCAGGCGTGCACGTCTATGCTTTGGAGTCAATGGTAGTCTTCTGAGCGGACGCCGGGAGTGCAGGCCTCCTTCAACCAATCGATGGGAAATTGTTCTGGTCGATATTGGAACAGCCAGGATGTCTTGCACGTGCTGAAGAATGGCGGTTGACGTGGCGTGCGGGGCTGCCACCGCTTGGCGGCGGATGCGCCGATCCTCGCGTGCTGACGTCACTCGGGCTGCGCCTGGACCCCTCGCACGTGCCACATGTCCCTGCGCCAACCATCTTCGCCACAGGCGCTGCACCGTGGACACATCCCTATGGGTATCGGCTGCGATTTGACGAAGCGACCAACCTGCCCTTCTCAGCCCGATCACCATACCCCTCGTAAAGTCGTCTGTCTGCTGGAAATGCCTCCGTTGACGGCGGCCTGGCATTCTTAGCTATACACGTGTCCTGTGGCACACGACAACACGTTCTGCAATGACTGTCGGCTGAGAAATCACGGTACGAAGTGGGCCATTCGCCAACGCCGTGTCCCATTTATCGTTCGCTACGTGCGCAGCACAGCGGCGCATTTCACATCATGAGCATACCTCAGTGACGTCAGTCTACCCTGCAATTGGCATAAAGTTCTGACCACTCCTTCTTGGTGTTGCATTTGCTCTGTCAGTCAGTGTACTTTCGATATTTTTTCACTCCTTAGCCCTTCAGGCCTTAGCATAAATATTTTTTTTTGAACTTTTCCCCATTCTGGGCACTTTATGTCGCTTGTTAAACAAATTCTTCAGACTTGGTCAAGATCTTGTGAAAAAAGACTTGTGCTTCGGCGAACTCTACCATTGACACGGAACTTTGTGTACGCCCTGTGTGTGCGGGATTTTATTAATACGGAAATAGACACAGCAGCCTGGTTTTTTACCCTCTCTCACCCTCGCCATTCCCTTTAATCCTGCATTCTATTCCCTCTCCTTGCGTATTTTTTTCTGTTCCGCGAATTCCTTTCTATTTTCACAAATTTTACGTCTTTTTTAATTGTAATAGTGGCCTATACTCTTTGTTAACTTTTCTCACATGGTGTATAATTATGGTGCTTTTTCTCTTTTAATGTAAAAATATTGTTGTTAGATCCCTTTGGTATTGTCCATAATATATGCTATTTCCAGTCATTCCGTAATGTGTTTTCCCAGATGTACATATTATGTCTTGTTAATAGGGTTATAATTAGGTCTACTCATAGTCTGATCATCGTCCTTTTTAAATTCTTTTTCTAATGCCAACATAATTTAGAGGATTCTTGTTACAATTTCAAAATCTACTTTCCCTTGTGGAGTTCCATGTAAAATTTCCAATTCTTGCTTACGCACCTAAACGTTGTAATTACTGTTATTTTTGTTTCGTATTTATCAAAGGTGTTCTTGATAGTAAAAATCTTTCCTTCTGGTGGTCTTGTAATACATCTTGTAATTCAAACCTTGTTGTTTGGGCTGTTTTTGCTATCCCTGCTTCCCCTCCCCTTTTTCTTTTATGCACTTACCACGGTATACCTCCTGGGTAAGGGTCCAGAAAATAATCTCTGCGCTATTCTGCTGACAGCTTGGAATTTATTTTGATTGCTATACTTGCGAGTACTGTATATGTGCTACGAAAGACTTGGCTGGTGTTTTCATTTGCGCGTGACCTTGGGCTCAGTGCTTTGGCTTCTAGACATACACAGTCTTATAACTTGGATTTTTTGCATTTTGTATTATCTCATCTATCTACAGATATTATCAATTTTCGTGAACGTATACGCTAAAAACATAAAATTGACCCTAGCATTTTATTACACGAAAATGCGCCGTCTCACACAGCAAAACCAGTGAAAGACACCTTGAAATCGCTTAGATGGGACATCCTGCCGCACCCGCCGTACTGCCCCGACCTGGCGCCATCTCCCAACACCTCTTCGCATCAATGAGGCACCCGCTCGCAAAGCAGCACTTCAGCAATTTCGAGAAGGTTAGAAAATGGCTCGACGAATGGGTTTCCGCTAAAGACAAGCAGTTTTTCTGGCATGCTAACTTACCTGAAAGATGAGTGAAGTGTGTGAAAGCCGATGGTCAATATTTTGAATAAGCAAAAAGTTAATTTCCCTTGAAAATTACGCGGTTTTTAATCACAAAACTGGTATATACTTATGCATACACACGGTAAACACGCTGTACTTTTAACTTTGAGCATAGGATTGTGGATATGAACTCGGTCTCCCATCTACTAAGCCCAGAAATAAATTATTGACTCTATGCTTGTCCGTATAGAGGAGAGAATGTAGGGGTGATAATATTTTGCACGTTGTCTTTTCCTTGCACATCGGTTATGTCACCAAAGTGTCGCCGTGAAGAATATGATAATGCCCTTGTTAGCAAATTCATACTACAAGGAATGTTAAACTGGCGGTATGTAACACTTTCTTCTGCGACAGTGCATTTATATCACACTACCTTCTGATCTTGTTGACTCAATTTGTAGAGATAAATTTAGATTCTGTAACAGCTCGCATTTCCAGCAAGAAGATAAAAATAAACTTTATTTCAAAGCAAGATAAGATGTTGCTGATAAACTAGTTCTGGTCTGTGCAATACTCGGTTATAACAGTCTACATTGTGCCCGGCGCATGCTAAATATGAAAAAGGATGATAGGATCATATAATGGCGGGTATATAATGTTACGTGGGGAAAATGTAATTTCCGCTGAGGGCGTGAAGCCTGTTGTGTGCGACAAGCAGAGAGAGGAGCGCATCGCTGTACACAGAACGAGAGTGTTGTCGCTGATGGGATGCAGAGATGCAATCAAACAGCATGACCGCCTTGTAACCGCAAGGAAAGAACACGATTTGGAAAAACATAATAAATAATGAAGTTTCATTTCAAAGGGAGGTCTATTTCGATAATAATTCCTTATTAACTCTAAATGCCGACCCCGCGGTGTAGGGGTAGCGTGTCTGCCTCTTACGCAGAGGCCCCGGGTTGGAATCCCGGACAGATCAGGGATTCTTACCTGGATCTGAGGGCTGGTTCGAGGTCCACTCAGCCTACGTTATTACAATTGAGAAGAGCTGTCCGGTGGTGAGATGGCGGCCCCGGTCTAGAGAGCCAAGAATAACGGCCGTGAGGATTCGTCGTGCTGACCACACTATACCTCGTAATCTGCAGGCCTTCGGGCTGAGCAGCGGTCGCTTGGTAGGCCAAGGCCCTTCGGGGCTGTTGCGCTAAAGAGTTTGGTTTTTGGTTTATTAACTCTAATAAGAAGATTTACTTATAAATATATGTATTTATTTATCGTCAGCGTGAATCAGATTCGAAAAAAGTTCAAACCGAGTGAGATGGTTCCACGGTTACGGGGAGTGCAGCTGTGAGCTTACATCCGGGAAATAGTGAGTTCGAACCATGAAGATGGTTTTCCGTGGTTTCCCATTTTCACACCAGGCAAATGCTGCGGCTGCTCCTTTAATTAAGGTCACGGCCGCTTCCTTCCCACTCCTAGCTCTTTTCTATCCCATCGTTACCATAAGATCTATTTGTGTCGAAGCGACGTGAAGCAAACTTTAAACTTTTAAAAAAAAAATAGAAAATACTGGTTCAATATCTCATGATAGGATAGGAAAAGGCTAGGACTAGAAGACAGTGGCCGTACACGTTTTTAATGTATCCACGAAAGGTCAGTCCCATTTCCCTCATCGCCGTAAGAGTTTCGTTGGTTTTAAAAAGTTCCTAGTTTGATCTCAACCAGAAAATATGTGCCTTGCCTAAGATTTTTGGAAGGAGTTTTCTCTCTCCTTCTTCAAGGACTGAGCCTGCACCCTCGTCAATGCTTCCGCTCCATAGCCTCCATCCTCCTTACCCTCTCATTTAATGCCCCCTTTTCATTTCCATTGGGAGTGATACATTTCTCCCAGGTATTTAAATTTATGAGCGTGATGGACGTCCGCTGTGTTACAAATCTTTCTGTGCCATCTGCTTTGTTTGAATCTATGAATGCTGCTTTTTAAGCAAATTTTTGTTCTTTCCTATCCCTTTTCTTTATTTTAAGTGAATTTCCTTTGTTTATTTGTGTGTTTATTTCAATATGCAAAATATAGGATTGTACAGTTTTTATTGTGTATATGTGTACCCTTCGTACATGTTTGTATATTTTTCTTTTTAGATTAATAACTACTCAATCTATCTCGGATCTTTGTAATTCGGTGTTATGCTCTTGCTGATCCTAAACGCCTCTTTGATAAAAGAGCCATGTAAATTGTCTCTCAATCATGGCCATCCATCAATACTTCACATCACAGCATACAAGATCACATCGACCATCTGTACTCTAACGCCCCTCTTTGATAATATGTCTCTCAGTCATGGTCATCCATAAATACTTCACATCACAACATGCACGATTGCTAGGTAACATCGCTTCACACATTTTGTATCGCTAATTTCGTGAAGCAAATTTTCAGATGAGCCCCAGTCATGAGATATATTTAAGGCAAAAGAAAATACGAAGGGTCTGAAAACAATAGACTCTCTAGATTTCACCTTGGAGATCTGAAGAGGAAAGGAGGTGGCCGAAGGATGTCAAACAGAAAAGATAAAAGTGAAAAGTCTTCCTCAAGAAACTACAAGCAATTCTAGACCCAGCTAAGGGTCTCGTGGTCGACAACCAACGCTCCCAAGATTAGAGTCGTTCGGAAATAACACCTATTGCGATAGGTAGGTGATACAGTTGGTGCAATCTGTGCTTTCAACTTTAAGGGAAAATTACTAGTTTAGGACACCGGCGGAAATAAATGTATCGTATTGCAGACTTACAGCGATTTACATCTTCCCATGGTATTCTCTTCAGTAAATTGTCTTGTATAAAATGACGATAAAACCTTAATTGGAATATATCTATTAAATATTTTAATCGTTTTTAATATATTTAAACAAGTCATTACACTATCA
This sequence comes from Anabrus simplex, assembly GCF_040414725.1. Classification (NCBI taxonomy): domain Eukaryota; kingdom Metazoa; phylum Arthropoda; class Insecta; order Orthoptera; family Tettigoniidae; genus Anabrus; species Anabrus simplex. Next base: position 62,742,535 of record NC_090274.1, on the reverse strand, counting down.
AATTAAATATTTATTACGGTTAAGTTTATCAACTATAAATTGGAATATTCAAGAGATTCCTATTCCCTTCAAGCCAGCCCCTACCAAGGGACTCTACAGGACAACATACTGATGACACTGTCTCTAGGCCACACGTTACGGTGAGAACACATAACCGCGCTATTCAGTTATGAAGATCCGGTAATGGATGGCGATAGGTCATGCGTTTAACCTTTTCTACCATACACAGCACGAAGTGGGCGGCAAGTAATTGGGCTTGGAATACAACCATGTGGCTTTCCCACACGTCACACAATCTTCTTCAGGAGGGAACAACAACTTCTTGTTGTCTGTAATAATAATATTAATAATAATAATTTTAAAAGATTCACAGACTATTTTAAACTATCACCTCTTCTACTCCTAAATGATAAATTAGTCAATATTTTCTTTCTTTACGATATTTTTTATATTTTCGGTTATCATTGTCTAAATTGTAAAAATTCAGGATCTTTGTGGTCATTGAGAACTCATCTCATTAAAATGTAACTATTACAAATATGAAATAATGTATACTTCCCATAATCGTGGGTTGCCTATTATGACAAAGTACACAAATTCCTATTTGTATGTCGAGTACAAAAGATTAAGGGACGGTTCTAAATAAATCTTTGCATAGCTAAGACTTACACAAATAAATTACAAATAAATATTGATTCAAAATTGAATTTAAAAGTGGCGATATTTTCGAAGAAAAAAATTATCTTATGGTATGTGCTACAGATTATGTTCTTATATGTAAGTAATGTTTGCAACACCTTCTTTTGAACATCTGTGTACTAGGAATGTCTCTAATTTTCAGCCGCCAGGGATTTGCACTGGCAGATAGCAGCGGGGATAAACGAATTACTGCAACTAGTGTCCTAGGTCCCCTTCTTTTTGCCCTGCTTATTGATGATGTTATCGATACTGTTTTCCACCATTCATGTGAAATCTTTCTCTTTGCAGGTGATTGCAAAATCTTCAAGCAAATCGATTCTCCCACAGACACAATCCACTTGCAAAATGCACTTGATTCACTGTCACGTTGGTGTACTAGATGGCGCCTTAAACTTTATCACTCAAAGTTTCCACCATTTCGCTCACACTTCGTAAATGCCCGTTCTACAAGAATATCACCTACTGAACCAACCGATTACAAGTGTTGATAATCAAAAAAGACTTAAGCGTGCATTTTTAGTGTAAATTGTTGTTTGTCTCACACATAAACAGGATCACCTTACGTGCTAGGTAACTGCTTGGTTTCATCTACAGGCTTTCTAACATCATATATGTAAATGCCCTCAGAGCATTCTAAGTTTCCTATATCTTACCGATTGTTGAATACGTCTATCCAGTCTGGTCAATTGGTCAATTTCTGCTTCTTCAAATCTCAGGCACCTTGACCGTGTACAATTTTTTTTTTTCTTGTGTGCGATCGTCCGAGCCAGGGTCCCTGCCTGTCGCAACTTAAGCACTAACCAAGTTCTTGGGAAACTGAAACTCAAGACTCTTTCTGCTCGGAGGAAAGTAGCCGATCTAAAGCTGCTATACAAAGCAGCTGCTATATATATTTTATACCTTATGTATCAACAAGAATCTAGATATCTGCATATCGTATCCTTCCTTCTGTCGTGATATTTCACATATAATTGCATTTTCCTAGTTGTTCTTTCCTGTTTCTTCTATTGTATTTAAATGTGCTTTCATTTGTTCATGTTGTTTATGTAAGTATGTGTTATATAGGATTGTACAGTTTTATCATGTACATTTGTGTCCTTTGTGTATATTTGTATACCTCTCATTTTAAATTGATGATGCTTGTTGTTTAAAGGGGCCTAACATCGAAGGTCATCGGCCCTCATTTTAAATTAATAACTATTGTACATATCTTGGATCTTTATAATTCGGCGTTATGCTGTTGCTGATATCAAATAAAGAAAGAAAGAAAGAAAGAAAGAAAGAAAGAAAGAAAGAAAGAAAGAAAGAAAGAAAGAAAGAAAGAAAAAAAGAAATAATGCGATGAGCTAAGAAACTTAACAGAGAGTGGTTACTGATCTTGTTGTGTGGTTATTTCTGGGGGACACGTACTGAAGGTCAGCTCAAAAGTAACCGCAGATTTCACTCCGAAGCACACTAGGAATAAATGACACGGGATACTGAGATTAAGAACGAAGAAAAGAAGCTGAGTAAGAAAGGAACAACTCGACTGATCATAACAGAATGAAGGATCAAAAGAACATTACTGGAATTCTGAAAAATTAATCAAACGTAGTCAATAAAAAAAGAAGGTTACGAACAGAGAAGTAAGAGGTACGATGTGGTGTCTTATAGGTAGTTATAAGAATAAGAAACAAAGAGAGAGTTACATGAAGATAATTGACGTCTCTTATGCGGATAAATATTCGAAGAAGCAAAATTGTTGAGAATAAGTTGGGAGACAGACTCACATCGGGTCAAATACCGGCGAGTGATTCAGAAGCTAAAACAGAAAGAGGTAAATAATTCCATAATTAATTTTTTTACAATCTGCTTTTTGTCGCACCGACACAGATAGGTCTCATAGCGACGATGGGATAGGAAAGGGCGAGGAGTGGGAATGAAGCGACCGGGGCCTTAATTAAAATACAGTCCAAGCATTTGCCTGGTGTGAAAATGGGGAACTGCGGAAAAACAATGTTCGGGCTGCCAACAGTGGGTCGTACACTAGTAAAATTATTCAACGAACTGTAGACAGCATAGGGTAGGACAGAAATAATTATTTTGCATCTTACAAAATATGTGATCATTGGGAGCAGATTATTGGTTAAATTTGTAGAAAAGCAAGAAAAAATTATAAGGAAAATTTTTCGGACCTGTCTGCGCAGGAGAAATCTGGATAAGGAAATCTCATGGCTTATACGAACATTCAGTGAAAATCTCAGACACTTTTAGGAAAAGACGTTTGACCAAATGAATTCTGAACTTTGCCCTGCCAATTAAATTTAAAAAAAATGGCTATCGAAGTTAGAAAAGATATTTAGGAAACAAGATGGCATTGCATTAGACACATACAAGTTCAGAAACTTAATCCACAATCATCGCTTTGATTTATTTATTTATTTATTTATTTATTTATTTATTTATTTATTTATTTATTTATTTATTTATTTATTTATTTATTTATTTATTTATTTATTTATTTATTCATTTATTTATTCATTTATTTATTTATTTATTTATTTATTTATTTATTGGTTAATGATTTATTTATTTATTTATTTATTGGTTAATGATTTATTTTATTCATCCTAACAGGATTAATGACAGGTGACCTTCTCCTACATCTAACCAGTTTAATGCACTCTTCAGACCAAATGGCTTACGACTATATGTGTACACTCCTACATTAAAATTAAATGTTAAGTAAATTTATTAACAGAACATTTATTGGGGGGGGGGGACATATTTCGTCCCCTTAGCAAATTTAAACTTGTAGAAATGCAAGAATATTATGGAGAGGGCTAGAAATTGGCATATATATATATTACTTAATATATTCTCCACTTACGGGCAAGTTACAATGAAACTGTTATAACGTAAGGTAGTTCATATCTGACAAAAATATAAACACTGCAGAAAATAAACTACCAAAAATGTGTTCGTAATTTCGTCCCCCACGAAATTTATGAAAAGTACAATTGTTTTGAATATATTTTTCTTCTCTAACCCTACCGAACACTTTCCCTATAACGAATTACTTGAAGGCCATTATGAACATTGTTTTCTTGGTATTCATTTTAACATCATCTTTCAGCGTTGCTCGTGGGATGTTAAACCCTTTACTTGCACGACTGTTCTCCATTATCTTGTCACTCACTGCCTTAATAGCCTTTTTCATAGCTTTCTTATCCCACTGATTGCGTTTTCCCCTCTAAAATAATAATAAACGTTATAGATATCAAATAAAATGAAAGGGGACGAATTTACGAACATTCCCTGATTTTTTAATATGGCCGCTACACAGTAACTCACGCCAATCACCTCACTGCAGCGAACTACACCACACGACTGAAATGCAGTCCAGTATTTCATACATATATCATTGCTCTCTCTCTAGCAATAACAGGTTCTTAATTTGAATGCTGCACTAACTCAGCTCAGTGTGGAAAATGAATCCTCCTTGTACACGGAAACTAAACGTGGTGCACACAACCAACTTTCGCAACAAGACAACGGAATAAGGGCCAAACATATAGAACAATAAATGGGGCTTGTGAAGGCTAAACCGTTTCTTGATATGATGTAACGTTTAGGAGCAGTAAATCTCGAAATTAAGGTCTGCACTTATAAACGTCGCCATGCTCTATCCGATATATGCTAGATTGTGTTCCTATTTCTCAATTGTAAGTAAATTCTTCACTTTTACACGCATAATTCTTACTTTGAATCACTTATAGGAAATATAAAATCACCAAATTCGACACGATCATTGGCCCACACAGTAGCCATATGTGAGCCAAATGCTACGTCTTTAGCTGTCACATAATTATCCGAAAAGTAATGCACTGTGAGACAATCTTACCCAAATTTCACCCTATTCAACGTTTGTAACTCAATCTGACCCACTAATAGATGAGATACGAGAAAATATCAAACGACCAGCCATTTAGAGCGCTAAATACGGCGTCTATGGTACAATCCGATTGTCGATATGACGTACCGTTTGGCAGCAGTTAATGTGTAAATGAAGGTCTGCAATATTTCAAACATGCATATACATTTGTAGCCGGCCCCGGTCTCGAAAGCCAAGAATAACGGCCGAGAGGATTCGTCATGCTGACCACACGATACCTCGTAATATGCAGGCTTTTGGGCTGAGCAGCGGTCGCTTGGTAAGCCAAGGCCCTTCAAGCGCTGTAGTGCCATGGGGTTTGGTTTGGTTATATACATTTGTATATCGATTGTTTATGTATATATATATTGATGTCGATTTTTTGCGATCAAGAAATAGTGTGTGTGCTATTGTAATCAGTACTCCTCACATCGATTTTAACTGGCAGTAGGCATGGAGTCCATTTCCAACTCCTGTGTAAGTGGCATTAGTAAGGAGGGCCCACCATTGTGAAGAATAATTCCCTTCACAATTTCACTTCCAGAAGGCAAGGGAGTATGCAATTTTGTTCAAAACTCCCCTACCCAATTGTGTATGGCTGTGGGCAAGGGTGCCCGCCATTATGAACAAATGTACCCATCTAAAATATGACTGGCATTAGGCATAGTGGCCTGTGATTTTGATGGAAACTCACCAACTCGGTGTGACTGGCAGTAAGCTGGCTGGCATTGGGAAAAGGGGCCTGTCATTATAATGATAACACCACAACTCAATTTTGACTGGCAGTAGGGAAGTTGCCTGCCGTTATAATAAAAAATCGTCAACTGTAATATGTCTGGAAGTAGGAAAGGTGGTCTGTGATTTTTAACGAAAACTTTCCAAATCGATTGTGACCCTACATTAGGCAATGGGGCCCGCCATTATAATGTAAACTTCCCAACTCCATTGTGAATGGCAGTAGGTAAGTGAGCCTGCCGTTATCATCACAACTCCGCAATTCACACTGTACATTGGAAACAATGTATGGGGACCTCCCCATGCCGTTTCTCGGATAACGCTAAGAGGCCTGCCATTTTAAAAAACACATTATTCACTGCATGTACAGTAATTTACTTCGATATCCGTACACAATATAGAATACCGTAGCGAAGCACGGATACATTTGCTAGTATGATATGATATAATCTTATCTATTATATTACTTTTTTTTACCGAGCTCGATAGCTGCAGTCGCTTAAGTGCGGCCAGTATCCAGTATTCGGGAGATAGTAGGTTCGAACCCCACTGTCGGCAGCCCTGAAGATGGTTTTCCGTGGTTTCCCATTTTCACACCAGACAAATGCTGGGGCTGTACTTTAATTAAGGCCACGGCCGCTTCCTTCCCACTCCTAGCCGTTTCCTGTCCAACCGTCGCCATAAGACCTATCTGTGTCGGTGCGACGTAAAGCAACTTGCTGTTACATTATTTTTGTGCTAGTGGCTTTACGTCGCACCGACGCAGATGGGTCTTACGGCGACGATGGGATAGGAAAGGCCTAAGAGTGGGAAGGACGCGGCCGTGGCCTTAATTAAGGTACAGCCCCGGCATTTGCTTGGTGTGATAATGGAAAACCACGGAAAACCATCTTCAGGGCTGCCGACAGGGGGATTCGAACCCGCTATCTCTCGGATGCCAGCTCACAGCTGCGCGCCTCGAACCGCACGACTAACTCGCCCGGTTGATATTATATTATATTATATTATATTATATTATATTATATTATATTATATTATATTATATTATATTATATTATATTATATTATATTATATTATATTATATTATATTATATTCGGAAAGAGGAACCCATGTCATCACTGGACTGTATGCTGAAGAGTTGTGGGACCCAAGGAGATGGATATGGATGATGTGGCAGTTGTGAAAGTTCAGAAACAAGCGCTCAGATTAACACAGTTACTGTCATATCTTAGCGACCAAAACAAGAGGCAAAAACGTCTGAAGAGCTATGAGGGAAATAGTGGAAGGCGAACTTCTCGTAGCGCTACCTTGTTGGTCCCGTTATAAACTAGAAATACAAAGGAAAATGTGTAGTCTGGGAAGTTGGTGGCAGCAATAATATATCTGACAGAAAGGAAGACGTTACGTCACAAATATCGTGTTACATGTTCGTTATGGCTTTATGAGAGCGAAGGCTAAGGTACTTCATTTTATATCCCTCATTAAAGGCTAGTATGTATGCCTGACGTCAGCTGGAATTACTGTATGAAAAATAATTAGCTGAACCGTGGCATTGCTTCCACTTACTTGTGCCAGGATCTTCACTCTCATCTATCCTATCCGACTTTCCTCGGTGAACTCTTCTTCTTTTCCGGCCGCGACCCTTCCGTTTCGAGAGCTAGGGAGTCTTAGTTTCACGCTCTTCGTGGTCCCCGTCCTTCTTTAGCCGATACCTTCATTTTTCGTAGTGTCGGATCCCTACAATTTTCTCCCTCTGATTAGTGTTATATAGAGGATGGTTGCTTACTTGTACTTCTCCTTAAAATAATCACAGCCACCACCATCAACACCACTACCCTTAACAACTCAACACAATCAACAAATACGTCATATCATAGCCTTCAAGATCATATCGACCATACATACTCTAACGCCCCTCTTTGATAATACTTCTCTCAGTCACGGGCATCCATTAATACTTCACATCACAGCCTGCACGGTTGCATCGCTCATTTTTATTTCGTCAATTTTGTAACGCACATTTTTACATGAACCCTAACCGTAAGGAATATTTATGACAAAATCATCGAAATCTATTCACACAAAAATTGAGTGGCGTCTTCAGTGTTCTCAACTTTAAAATGAGTTCAGCAAACACTCGCTAGAGGGCAGACATGGTTGCAAATATGCTCAAATCTATAAAATAAAGTAGAATAAAAACAACAGAACAACGGAAAATAAGAAGTAATAAGAAAATGTGTCAGAACATAGAAAATATAACAGCAACAATAAGAAAAAGGAGATTGCTATTTTTTGGACGTATTTATAGAATGGACGATAACAGACTGACGAAACAGATTTTCGAGTACCTTTGGGAGAAAAATTCAACAACGAGTTCGATAGAGGAGGTCAGGAAAGAATAATAATAATAATAATAATAGTAATAATAATGTTATGGTATTTTGACGGTTTACGGAGACGCCAAGGTGCCGGAATTTTGTCCCGCGCGATTTGTTTTAGGTATTAGTTAATCCACCGACACAAGAATGACGTATTTGAGCACCTTCAAATACCACCAGACTGAGCCAGGATCGAACCTGCCAAGTTGGGGTCAGAAGACCAGCGCTTCAACAGTCTGAGCCACCCAGACCGGTGGTCAAGAAATATTTAGAGAGAAATAAAGTACGGGGAGAGGAGGAAACTATAAAAAGAGAGGTTTTCAAAAAAGTGAGTTTTAACAATGGAAGGATTCCAAAGAAGGATTTAAAGAAACCCCGGTCCAAAGTGGTCTGAGGAGGGGAAAATAAAGCATAGTGAAATTATGAAGGAATGTTCTAAAGAACGGAAGAGGAAACAAGGAAGGAGGAATTGAAATTGACAGGTGGTTCCTATCAGGCCTCATCGTACAGAAGAAGAATGTGCGAAGAATTAGCTAGGAAGCCGCATGACCGTAGGTAGTGTCATTGCCAGGTATTGACTGCCAGTGAACAAAATAGATTAAAATGATAAATACATTAAGTGAAAAAATGAAATGGCGTGTGGATTTTAGTGCCAGGAGTGTCGGGTTCGGCTCGCCAGATTCAGGTCTTCTGATTTGACACCTGCAGGCGACCTGCACGTCGTGATGAGGACGAAATGATGATGAAGATCACATATATACACAGTACCCGTGTCAGCGGAATTAACCGATTAATTGATAAAATTCCCGATCCTGCCTGGAATCGAACCTAGGACCCCTGTGAGAAAACGGCAGCACGCTAACCATTTAACCATGGAGCCGGAAAATATATTAAATAATTTGATGGTAGTTAAAAAAAAACCGGAGAATCTAACACACATGAACGGAGGTTGGGGGAAGGGTCTAGATAACGGGTGATTCCCGGTAAAAACGGGTAATATGGCAACCCTACTACAATAGAATGGAATATCTCAGAGAATTGTGGAGAAATTGCTGAATGGTATGGACAGAGCCTTGAGTAAAGAGTACAAAAGGAAAATAAGTAAGTTCAAAACAAAAATAATGAAGTGCAATCGAACAAAGCCAGGTGATGCAGTAAATGAAGTCTGAAAGAAAGTAGATAAATATTATTACTTGAATAGTAAAAAAATTACGATTTTAGAAATAAGCAGGACACAAAATGCAGACTAGCACAGCAAGATAGGCCTTTCTTAAGAAAATAAATTTTATCACTTCGAACATTGGTATAGGAATTAGAAACATGTTTTTGAAGAGTTTCGTATCGTATGGAAGTGAAACATGGACGATAACTAGCTCAAAATGAGAGTGAATAGAAGCTTTCGAAATGTCGTGTTACATAAGAATGCTGAAAGTGAGATGTGTAGATGGAATCATGAATGAAGAGGTACCGAATCGAATTCGTGAGAGCATATCGATTTAGCTAAATTGGACCAGAAGAAGAGATAGAATGATAGGACACATCTTAACACGCCCAGGACTTGTTCACTTGGTTTTTGAGGGAATAAGCAGTAACACTGGAAAGGGTAGACCAAGACATGATTATGACAAGGAGATTTAACATGTACGTAGACATTAAAAGTTTAGCATAGGATAGGGTGGCATGGAAAGCTGCATCAAACCAGCCTATGGACTGATTACGCAAACAACAACAAGTACTGTCATATGCCATCTTACCTCATAGCGCATGAATCGAAAGAACTCATTTTTAACCATAAATGAACTTGTAGGATTTCACAAATGTCCAATTTACTTCATGTTTACCAGTTATTGGAGATGTCGCTTGGCCAGCAGAGACGAACCACGCCTCAAGTGATTTACCTTCCTCCTCACTTTGGAGAGCTAACTCCTCCTCCACTCGCCATGCAAATAAATCCTGTATGCAGTCTAGAAATATAAATTGGACTCAGAATGTGGGAGGAACCAATGCAAATAATTTTCCGCCAATGTTCTCATGATGCTTTCTGCGGCGAAACATTCCCCGCCCCTCTCCAAGAGAAATGAACGAGCAACATCTAGGCCATCATAAACATCCTCATCAGTTGGTGTTAAAACCCACCAGTTATGTTTCCAGCAAGAAATTATAACAATAATATTTTCAAATCTATTTCCGTGAACGACTGTGCTTAGGCGCTTCTATTTCCTGCTCAAATCAAAACACTAACACAGCGGTTGTTTATTTTTTAAATGTTATGCTTTAAATGCTATGGATATTCGCAATTAATAATAATAATAATAATAATAATTTTTTTGCTAGTTGTTTTACGTCGCACCGACACAGATAGGTCTTATGGCGACGATGGGACAGGAAAGGGCTAGGAGTGGGAAGAAAGCGGCCGTGGCCTTAATTAAGGTACAGCCCCAGCATTTGCGTGGTGTGAAAATGGGAAACCACGGAAAACCAATAATAATAATAATAATAATAATAATAATAATAATAATAATAATAATAATAATAATAATAATAATAATAATAATAATAATAAATTTTTCACTCTTCAGAAGCATCTACGCATCAAAGTATCTCTGCAAAATCATCAAACTCAGGCACTAAAATGCAGATGTAAAACCATCTGTTTTCTACGCCTATGAGTGTCTCGTGATGACCAGGAAAGGCCCTTTCATGAAACTAAAATTCTAGGAAAGGAAGATCGTGAGGAGAATACTGGGACCCATAAGAGAAGAGGGAGGCACCTGCAGAATTCGGCATAACGATGAGCTATACGAACATCAGGAAGACATCGTTACTAGTATAAGGAAACAGCCTCGTCTTCTACGGGCACCTAACCCGCATGAACCCCTGGAGATTTACCAACAGGATCTTCACTGTGACAGGTAGAGGGAACGCATCCAGGAACAAGTGGATCTCTTTGGTGAAGTCGGATCTGGAACAACTGGGGATCACGCATGAGTCCATAGATGATCGCCCACAGTTTTCGCAAGCCATTCAGCGGGGAAATCGTTGCGTCATACATAATAGTAAGAGGAACACAGGGACCAGCAGACTTATGTGGACAGAGGAAAGAAAGCTGGCTCACAGCCAGAAAATGAAGAAATACTGGAAGAGGAGAAAACAGAAGGCTCCAGTGACAAGAAGATACGAGCCCCTTGGTCCTCAGTAGGCCCAAATGACAAAGAAAACAAAGAATACTTTCTACAATTTGATTTACGTCGCACCGACACAGATAGGTCTTATGGCGACGATAGAATAGGAAAGGGCTCAATTAAGATACAGCCCCAGCATTTGCCTGACGTGACAATGGCAAACCACGAAAAACCATATTGAGGGCTGCCGACAGTGGGCCTCGAGCCGACTATCTCCCGAATGCATGCTCACATAACCACATGCACAACTCACCAGGTAATAATAATATTAATAATAATAAATCATTAAATAGTGCGGATAGAGGTTTTGAGAAATTCAAGATAAAAACAAGTAAATTTAATCAATTACATTATCGTTATTATTATTACATCACTTTATCATTTTTAAGATAAAAGTGGCTCTAATATCCGTCTATCTTCCTTAACACTGGCGAGATGTGCAGGTTTAATCAGAGGGACAGAACAGGTGCGTTGCTATAGTAACCAAACTCTTTAGGAATGTCCTAGCGATTACAGGCTTTAAGGTTGAAAGGAAGGATAAAGAAAGATGAGTTCATCAAGGTGGATTAATAGGAAATTCAATTGAGGGATTAGAGAAAGGATTTTGCTCAATTTGCGAGCTTTATACACGTGTCCGTGTTCAGAGCAGCTATTTCTATCAAAATGAGGCCGATCAGATCAGTGAAGTTTATAAACATGGTCGATAAAATAATATACACTGATGTCCTGCAGCAATAGAAATATTTTAGAGATCGTTCTTGCCTCGTTAGCTGGCCACATATTTACTCAACAGTCATCTGGGAAGTTCATTAAATATACAGAGTAGGGCTTAAAATATAAGACACTGCGAGAGAATAATGCAACTACGATGAAACTTTCTATAATCCAAGTTTTCATTTTTTAAATGCTATTTGTTCGGGGTATCGACCTATGAAGATCTTTTGCCCCTATAATCAAAGTTACTAATAACAATATAAATTAGACCCAGGAATTGTAGGCAGTAATTGGTTAGAATGTAAACTAATTTGTTTATTAGGAAGCGTCTTGTAGCCCGTTCTTCTCTAATGTAGCGAGAGTAACATAACTTCTAGGGGTTCTGATGAGCCGTACCCCTATTGTTTATGGAAAACTCATAGCTAAAGCCCGGATTTTCATGCGGTAATAGGTTAGATTGCAAACTAATTTGGTTAGTAGGAAGTGTCAGCCACCCGCTCTTCCATAATGTAGTAAGAGTAACATAAATTATAGGGGTTCTGATGGGCCGTACCCCTAATGTTTATGCAAACCCCATAGCATAATGGTTGTGAAGGTAGACTATACTTGCTTCTCGCTTCAGTAAGTTTGCATTCTAACCTATTAATGCATAAAATTCCGGGCTCTAATCATAGCATAATCGTGGTTCAGACAACAGTACACTTATTACTCGCTTCAGTAAGTTTACGTTCTAACTCATTAACACCTAAAAAAATCCGAGCTATATTAATAATAACAATAAATCTATATATTAAAAGGGTGTACTAAAAACAGCTTTGGAAAATCCGTCCGTCCGTTCTAGTGGACCTATTTGCCTCATTTTTATCTTATTCCCTCCGGATTTACTTGGCCGTGAATCAAGAGACATTGATAAGTTTCTAAGTTCAATCGTCTTTCATAAATCCTAAACTCAAAACACTAAACGACCACTCCAATAATTGCAGACGAAGGCCCACCCTAGCCCGCAATACATTCTGCACTTAGCAGTTGCTAACAGACTAACACCTTGATTATTACTAGAGGACCCGCACTGCTCCGGAGCATTCGTTATAAATACGTGAGATAACTCGTCTAGATATGCCTGTCAGTCATATTGTTTTTGCCAGCCCGTTTCAATGGTTTTATGAACATTTAATGAGAAGCACGTTATGGTATGTCACAGCTCGTAGTCAGAATTCATCCATTTTGATGTCATCATGCCGTCTGTTTGGTAAAAATATATCCATATTTATATATAATCGCTTTTTTATCTTGCAGTTCTTAACCTAAAGTTTGGTATTTTGTCGTAGAAGGCAACAGTATTTTTAATCGCAGGTCTTTGAGATCAGAGTTTAGTCTCAAAGGAGCGTTTTTTTTCTCAGACAGAGAAAGTT